>NC_061837.1:6517319-6529819 GCF_019202785.1 Penaeus chinensis
CTATCATATTCCTTGTATCTGGTGTCAGAGTGAAACTACAATAATAACGTGTAAAGTTCACGAAAAGAACTCTCTCTGATTAAGCCAAAACTTGGCTGTAATTCATCTTAGCCAATTTCCATAAACTTTGAATTCCTTCTTACTGACCCCTGATTATACTTATGGTCTCTTTGCTGACCCTGATTTTGGGCTGCTAGGCTAGTCATAGAGCAGAGGCAAGCACCCAACCAAATTTTGCAAAAGTGGAAACGTAAATAACGAAACCACAATCAATGGAAAGTAAACAATCTGCACATGATGTCAACATTCGTACTTTTTCCCGTCCACTTCCATTACTTAATCACAGCTCCAAATGCATATGGGGATTTCTGGACTATCATTCAACTCTCAGTGACGCTCCAAATTATACAGGTAGTTTTTCATAACTCCATTTGCATCTTGGAAAAATCCCTGCTAAATGTCGACCCTTCAGTCCAAACGAGGGAAGTTTGAATCTCAGAAGATGCCACCATAAAGAACCCGTTCCTGGCCATTCCTCCTCAAACGCAAGGGCAATCACCCAGTAAACAGCACCTACAGAACTAACAGAATACACTAACCTGTGTGGATAGACAGAAAATGTATCCCTCTGACTCCAACGCAAGAGTTTTTCTCCACCTGAGCGGCATTCACATGTCCCCTTGCGCCATTGTTTGGGATTAACACGGGAAAATATCCACTTCCTCTGACAAATAAGTACCACCACTTTTTTCCTAGTTTCACTGCCTTCTAGTGTCTTAAATGGTTTAAATTGTGTTTTTGAAATTCTTCAAGTCATTTGAGAGACTTTTACTGAATTATCAAGCGCAATTAGGCATTACACTTTAGTGACATATTTGCCAGAGCTCACGGACCCACAGTGAACACATGTCCCTATGAAGTTGAATAAATAGTATAAAAGTTTCACCTCCCGAGCCCGTATGAACGATGAAATCCACCCCGCCGGCACTCCCGAACCCACCCAGAATCCCCAAATAGCCGGGAATCAAAATGAACGAGGGCAGTGTGGCCGTGGGACTCGTGGCCGAAACACGTCGAGACGAGATGGACGGCGAGGGCAGGAGGCTCGCCGAGGTCGTCAAAAGCACGCACAGGAGGCTCAGGAAGCGGTGCAGGCAGGGTAATGGGGTTGGGTTTTCACGAGGGGATGGGAGGTCGAGCTCGTTGTGCGGGTTTTAAGGTCAGTCGCTGCGTGACATGTGAGAGGGAAGGACATCTTCCCAGGGGAGCACCGCGGGGGTATTTGAGCTTTGCGGGAGAGAACAGGAGATATGAATGAGCAATTGCTGTGATTTTTTACCTTTAGATGCTTACCGGTTCTGCCTCGAAACATTACGGCATGACACTGTAAATTAAGACCGTATCAAGTTAGTCTGGAATTCCTGCTAGTTTGTTTCATGACAGTTGGCAGTTAGTGTTTTTCTTCCGGAATGGTTGACAAAAATCTTGGAGTTTTTATCTTTGAATAATTCAGAAAAATCTAGAATACAGTAGAACATATAACTGCAGTAGTCTTATGTGATATGTAATGATCGTCAACTGTAGCAGTCGTACGTGAATTTTAGGATTGTCATTAACAGGAACGATTAATAAATATCAAGTTCAACATAATGCTGTCTAAAATTCACTTGTGCAAAACTTCATATTCTAGAAGCCCAGTAACATGTAGAAGGCAGCAGGTGGGTTCATAACCACAGCATCCACACGAACAAGGTTGTGAAAATATGAAGGAGACTTTTGATGGTTGTTGTAAAATTTTGGACAATTCCTCTCATCCAGTATGACAGAATAGTATCAGAATATGTTTATCTTAAAATATATTGGTTAAGCATAACCTGCCACTATAACGGTTTTGGTCATAGAAAGAGGAAAATTCAGTAATACATGAAATAACATTCAATCTATTATTCCACTGCAACTTTGCCTACTCTGAATAATAATCTAAAGGATGCCTTCTAAATTCATTTTACTACATGTTTTGTAAATAAATAAAAAACAGTAATAAAGGACTTTTTTTTTTATCCCCCTCCCCTCAGTTGTTAGTAATTATAGTTTTCACACTGCTTTTGCAAATCTGCACACCAAAAGCCCCTTTCCATGTTAAAACCTCTGAAATTTTTAAACATTCACCTATGTAAGCCCAAAAGATTTACTCTTTGGAGGGACATCTAGATACATAAATAATACAGTTGTACAATTGTTTTATGCAGTAGTGAATAAACTAAAGTTATTTGCATTTTCCCAGGTGAAGATGAAGTTGAAGTTTGGAAGGATCACATCCAGCATGAGGATGTGTTACGTACTTATGCAAGTGCAATGCATAGTCTTGCCACCAACCACTGGGAATCTACACAGCAAGTAATTAGATGGTTTATCAAGTTTCTTGGAATCACTTATTTCTTCCTGCCTTCAGTATATTTTGATGCACAAGATAAATCATTCCTCATTGTATTTTTGTGCCTTAAAAATTTTCTAGCCCTAATTATCTCAACAGATCAACACTTCACGGGTTACATGGGTTAACAATGCTATAATACAGTATTATCGAAAAGGAGAAATGACGCGTGTAACTCAAAAAGAACTCCGTAAATTAACGCACCTAGGATTAGAAATGGAATGTGATGCTTCAGATGGTTGTCTTCAGAAGTAATATATTGCTTTCATATTTCTGTATGTTGTATGAAATTGAAAAATACTGTTTAATTTGTTTATTTGTTTTTTCTCATATTATGTTCCATAACTTACACTAAATGGTTATAATAATAATAAAAATTATTTTTATTTTTATTTTACAGAGAGCATGAGAAATTGCAGCTGTTGGATGTTGGCAGCTGCTATAACCCATTTTCTGTATATGAACATTATGAAGTTACTGCAATTGATTTGTACCCAGCCCAACCAGTAAGTACTATACCTCAAAATTAATATTTTCTTATTATATAAAATTGCAGTATAGTTAGGTGAAAAATAATCAATGTTCTAAACTTTTCTATTTATTAAACTGCAGTATAGTTAGGTGAAAAATAATTTATGTTCTAAACTACTATATTTATTTGAATTCCAGTCTGTTAAACAGTGTGATTTTCTTGGTGTGGAACTAACCGAGGAGGCAACTCCAATAAAAGATGAAAGAAAGAATCACAATGAAAGTGGGGGGAGAGAGCCTTCCTTAGAGGCTCTAGAAACGGCTTCAGAGAGTGCTAAGAGTGATGTTGATAAGGCGAGAAGTTCTGTAGAAAAGGAACAGAAAACCACCCCAAACAGCAAGTCAGATGAGAAAATAGACACAGATTTGCAAGTCTCTGAAAATGTAACAAGTAATAGTAAAAGTGAAAGTGATGTGAAAGAAAAAGAGTGTGAAGAAATGGACAAGAAGAGTGAAAGTGATGAAAGTAACAGAATTAGATGTTTAAGAAAAGGGTTTTTTGATGTTGTGGTGTTTTGCCTTCTGCTTGAGTATATACCATCACCCAAGCAGAGATTTCGTTGTTGTGAAAAAGCTTATAATCTCCTCAAGCCTAATGGTCTTTTGTGCATTATCACTCCTGATAGTAAACACCAGAATGCAAATGTACATCTTTATAAATTATGGAAAATTACCCTAGGTTTTCTTGGATTTTCTAGGGTAAAATATGAAAAGCTAACACACTTTCATGGCATGGTTTTCCGCAAAGGCTTGTGCAAAAGAGCCTGGGAGCTAGATGCTGATAGAGAGCTATCTAACATCAAAAATACAAATGTGAAAAGTAGATTTGAAACCATCAGTTACGACAAGATTAAATGTGAGATGTATATACCTCAAGATTTTCAAGAGTTATCCGATAGTGATGAGGAGTTACCTGAAAAGTGTTTGAAATTGTCATAGTGATCATATGAGGGGAATAAAAAAAAAAAATCAAGTTAAATTTACAAGTTTTTATTCCATACTCTAGTCCGGTGTATAAACTTTTGTAATAGTTTTTGTATAAGATTAAGTTTTGTTATATTTTTTATAAATATATGTATTTTAATAGACTTATTTTCTGATGATTTTACTTCCCACTGCATCAAGCAATCTACATTTTACATGTGTCAAATTTACTTGCACAATGGTGACAGAATCTAATTGTTAACTAAGGAGTCATCATAACATTTCATTCATTATAAAATATTTGAATTTGAGTAGATAATAAAAGAGTATACATTTATCATTATCAAAATGTATAAAGTTCATTCTTAGAAGTGTTTGAAATTATATTAAAAGAAAAAAAAGTTTCCAGTCAATAGATGTTGAATTAAGTTGTGATTAACTGATAATATGTATATCTGAGACTGGTTATAACACTAAATAAATACCATATTCAGCAAAAAAAAAAAAAAAAAAAACTTTGTAAGCAGACTCCTTAATTTTTGGATTTAATTGTCTATTGAGCGAATCACAGAATCACAACTGCTGAGTCTCCCTGAGCAGAAGTTTAAGGGGGTACTGATGGGTAACAACATGGGCATGATGTGACCAAAGCGTAATGACCGTGCTGAGCGTGTCCGGTGAACTTGTGAAGGGTAATGGAGCACACACTCCTGCCTTCACCTCTGTTTCTTTTCTGTAGTCTTCACACACACTTTCTAGTACAGACACTGAAAGTAAATATAATCATGAATCTGGGAAATCTGTGGATGAAAAGTAAAAAAAAAAAAAAAAATGCTGTCTTTGATTACACACAGATGTATATGAAATATAGCTTATGTAAACCTGTAAAATTGCCTAAATATGCAATGTTTACTGTAAGAAATGTTGCAATAAACATGTTCTTTATGCATCAACAAAAAGCCTCAATATACACAACTGTTCTGCCATTATTACAATTCTATATCATGCTGTCATCTTCCATGCAACTAAAAGAAAAGTCAATAATAGCTAATATCATTCTAATATTACAGTCACCTTAATTTATATACACATACAAATGGCATATGTATTTCTATACTGAATTCATTTGTTTTGATACTCCAGTTATGCAGTATAATTTAAAAATACCCAACAGCTGCTACTAGCTAATGTTGTTAACCATTAGAAATTGTGTTTTGGTATCTTCTTTGATTGAATCTATGCCTTGTGGCGTTTGCTGTGTTCCTAGGTTCTGGAGAGTTTTTTTTTTGTGATATTTGACCTAACTATGAACAAGATTTATGTGTGGGGTTTTAGCATCATAATTTTGCAGGCTACAAGGATACTGGATTTAGGAGGTTTTTTTTTTTTGTGTGTGTGTGTGTGTGTGTGTGTGTGTGTGTGTGTGTGTGTGTGTGTGTATGTGTGTGTGTGCGTGCGTGCGTGCGTGCGTGCGTGCGTGCGTGCGTGCGTGCGTGCGTGTGCGTGCGTGCGTATTTTACTTGTTTATTTATCTGTTTATGTACACTTAAAAGGTCTTACCCATCTGCTCAAGTGTGAGAGTTGAAAAAAGTGGATAATCGCCATCCTTACAGTATAGCTTCTGTAACTTCTTCATCTCTTCTAGTAAGTCATCTAGTATTCTTACACATGCTTGCTAGCAGGGGAAAAGTAACTCATGAATAAAATAAACTAACAAATACATAAATCATTTTCTATTAAATTTTTAAAAAATTATAATCAAGAAAAACTATTTTATGACATTGTAAATATACAGTATGTAGACTTTTCAATATTTCATTAATCAGGGCTCATTACCATTTTGCTAACTGAAGACTTGAGCTGTAAAGCAGCATTGTGAATCTCTGGTTTCAATTCATCCTCACCACGAGCACTGACAACTGCATCTGCCACTTTTTTAAGTTCTACTCCTCCAGCTTTCCTTGCTATTGTCCATTTCTGTGCTGCTGACCAAGCATTTCTTATAATAGCAGATATTATTTCCCGTTTGTTGTATCCTGCTCGGTCACTTCTTGGTAAAGTTGCTACATCTGTGCAAAAGGGAAGAAAAATACTTATCTCATAATTGTCCTTTGCTGAAAGTCTGTACATAAATGTAAAGTCTTTGAACTGCAGTAGCTAGTTATTTCTAAAGTGATCCACTACACAGGAGTTCAACTTCCTGTAAGGATCCCATTTCACATATGAAAGCTGTGACTAGTCATGCTTTTATGCTTTTAGTATTCACATTGTTTTTTTTGTTCCATATATACCTTACTTCTTCAATCTTTCCTGTACTGTGCACTTTTTTGTTTACAGTATTTCCTCGCATAGCTATTACAGGTAACTTTGGCATCTGTTCTTTTAATGTAGTTTACAAAATGTTATATTTCTTTCATATATTTCTCTCAAAAGTAAATAAGAATTGCTTCTTTCCTTTTGATCACTAAAGGTCACTGCCAAGAGAAAAGCACGTACCTCATTGGCAGTGTACTGTTCTCCAATTTGTTTGTTCCACTTACTATTCTAATTACTTGTGATTATTTTATATGTATATGAATATTTGTAAATGTGAAAAAGGAGGGCTAATTTTTTTCTTTCTTTCTTTGAATAAGCTAGTAATGGACATCATAACTTTTACTGAATATAACAAACACAAAATAAAAAAAACAAAAAAAACACTACAATATCAAATTAATCTGAATATGTTTTCTATACTTAAAGGGCTCCTGCGGTAACTTCTAAAATTAGTTTAAGAGTAAAGTAGTATCTCAATTATTTAGTTCTTTCCAAAATTGGGTACCATTTTAATTTATAATTTCTCTGGGGAAGAGGAAAAATAAATGAAATATATTTTTTAATGGTTTATTTCACATAAATGAGTTGGTTTAATAACACTGAATATATATATTTGAAAAAAAAATAGCTAATAGGAGTTTCTTCTTTCAAACAGAAAAACAGTCATTCTAAGATATCTATAATGAAACATAATAAAAATATCTTCAGCTAAAAACAAAAGACTGAAAAAAAAAAAAAAAACTGATTTTACATTTCTTTACAAAGAAATAATGCACAATAGTATATTAAAGACAATGAAACTCATTACATATTCTGCAAATAGCATCTCATACCACACTCCAGGTATTTTTAAAAAGATCTGTTGTGTTGCTAGCTTGTTTTCCTTTCTAGTGTTATGAATTATGTTAACAATTACTATATATTGTCTGAGACAGTTCTAAGCCTTCCGGTTCTTTGTTAGTTATCTTTTCTAATACCTTTTCTCATTCCATTGACTACACATTGTTTTCAGTCTACGAGTCTGTAATGTTATTCTCCATTTCCTTTTGCTCTTTATGATTTGCAATTTCTATATTACTCTCTTTCAATTCTTCACTATTATCATCTGTTTCACTTACTTCACTTTCTTTTTTCTCATCATCTTTCTCTCCATTGCTTATAGTATTCTTACTAATCACATCCACTGACTTTTCCTCTTCACTAAACTTCATTTTTTTAACTTCTAATAAGCTTTCTTGTCCCTTGTCAGTTATCTTTTCTTGTACCTCTTCACATGCCATTGACTCATCATTGTTTTTACTCTGTGAATCACTTTTACTATCTGTTTCAATGGCTGCACTTTCTTTCTTCTCATCAATTTTTTCTCCATTGATGATGGTATCCGCATTAACCACAACTGATGACTGTTCCTCTTCACTCAACTTCATTCTCTTAACTTCTACTTCATTTTTAATTTCCTCACCATTAGAAAGTTCTTCAGTATCACTTTTTCTTCTTTTGGGGGCACTAAGAGCTGCATCATCTTCTAATAGTTGCTTTTTCAACCTCCTTGCTGCTTTCTTATTACTATCACATTCATTCTTTATGCCTTTAACAGTTTTGCTATTTTCACTGCTAATTTGATGTCCTAAATCTTTACACGTCACATGTTTCTCTTCCTGATTGTCTTTGTCAGTAATTGCTGATATGTTACTGATTTGTGAACTATTGCCTTCTTTTGGTGGCTGTACTGTGTCTGATTTTTTATGTTCTTTTACAGTGCAATCTTCACTCTCCTTTTCTGCTTTACTACTATCATTTATTTTCTTACTCTCCTTTTCTGCTTTACTACTATCATTTATTTTCTTACTCTCCTTTTCTGCTTTACTACTATCATTTATTTTCTTACTCTCCTTTTCTGCTTTACTACTATCATTTATTTTCTTACTCTCCTTTTCTGCTTTACTACTATCATTTATTTTCTTACTCTCCTTTTCTGCTTTACTACTATCATTTATTTTCTTATCACCAACACTATTTTTACCATCAAAAAAGTTATTCTCTAAAACAAATCGCACACACTGTAGAATTACATTCCTCTCATGTATAATATCTGCTTGCAGAAGTTTCTCCAGGAGAGTCTTACGTCTTCGTGGCAATTTGTGAGGTTTGGGGGGTCCTTTTGGAACCTTTTTGCGTTGCATCCTTCTATTTCTTGTTCTGCATGTAGATTCGTTTCTTTGTTCTGTATCTTGCTTTACCTCGGCATTGGCAGAAGAATCTTGTTTTGCAACCTCAACTAACATATCTTGGGTCCCTGCAATATCAACAGACTTATCTTGGCTCTTTGCAACTTCAACAGAGGCATCTGCTTTAACCTTTGAAGAGGAACCTTCATCAATTTTCTTTGGCACAGACTGTGGGTTATCTTTCCCTCGACTAGTAACTGCTTCATCAGTACTTTCATCTTCTGAGTCGGAGTATGCACCCATTAAAGATCCCAGAGCACCTCCTAAAATAAGTGCCCCTTTAGTATCTGCTGCCTTATTGTCTTCATCCTGCCAGTCCTCATCATCACTTATTACAATATTCTCCTCTGGTTCTGCAGAGTCCTCTTTATCAACATTTATGCTCTTGTTTCCAAAGTAACTGACTTCTCCTAATTCTTCATAAAAGCATTTGGTTCCTCTGAAGGCACGCAAACCATCCCTCGTTTCATCATCCGAATCTAAAAGGTCTACTTTCATGACTGGCTGAGATGGCTTGTTGAATGATTCCTGTTCTTGTCTTTTCCTCCTGAATTTCCCTTTGCGTTTGCCTTCATCTTTGCCACTCTCGTTCTGTGGCCGCTCTCGTTTAACACCTGTAGTTGCACTGCCGGCACCTGCTGTATCATTTTCATTCTTACTAGTAATACTTTTGATTTTACTTTTAAAAGGTTTTTTATTTAAACCCAACTTCTCTCCCCTCTTCAGTTTTTCTATTTGTTCTGCTCTTCGTAATTCTGCTCTCTGAATACTTGGAAAACGTTTCTTTCTCTCTGAAATCCATGTTTCATCATCAATTTGTAAGGAAGCAAAATTAACAAGCATATGTTGGTTATTTATGTGTTGGTCAATGACCTTGATATGTGCACTTAATTTGCACTCGGGAAATGGGCATTCAACATGCTCTTTAAGGTGTTCTTCAAGTTTCTGCTTATTGAAAAATGTTCGATTGCAAGGTCCACAAGAGATGGGTTTCCTGTTATTTCCCTGAAAATATTTCCCAGAACCTTGCTGGAAGTTAGAATTTCTCATTGGGCCTGTGGGCTGATAGCCATTGTACCCATGTTCATTCTGCCGTCCATAACCATACTGAGAAGGAAGTGCAGGTAAGTGGACTAAACCAAGACTGGCCTTGCTTTCCTCCATCATACTGTGCACTTTTCTGCATTGTGCTTGGTATGCCTCGTGATCTTCGGGTTTATTTGTTGCTTCTGATGCTTTACGTAGCTGGTTACAAACCTGCAATTGAGCAGATATCTCTGGGGTCATCCAGTGCTGTCCCTGGGGTTGGTAGCCATGATAGTTCTTCCTCTGTGGTCGGTTTGTAGATGGGGTTAAAGTACCACCTTCCATCACTGCCTTACAGTTGAAGACAAAAGTGTTTCATCCAAATCTGTTGACAGAAAAGGTCTGAATCACTAAGAAATCACTTTGAATTGTTATGTACCCCAACACATAAAAATTTTTGCACTGTCCAGCTCAAGGCAATTCCTATGTTGTTAAAAGTAAATACCCAAAATATAAACAACAATTTGAATTTCATTATAAAAAAATTCTCAATCAGAAAATATTACAGGGAATATATAAACATTTTTCAAAAATAAATATACAGTATTGGTCACGACATTAACAGTTTTCAAAAGTAATCAATATTTTTTTTTTATAATACATGATAATTATAACAACCATCTATTACAGGGTTTTATGTAACAACACTGATCTATATTCTTCTGATTACTTAACATTAAATATAAATGTCAAATTCATTTGTTCTTAGCAAACAAGTAACAGTAAGATATCTTTTATAAATAACTAAATTAAAAAGGATATAGTATGCTTTTTTACAGAATGACTTTATTAAATCAACTGTTTTCCATATAAAAAAAATATAAAAAGAAGCTTACCTGAGCATTACAACCCTCGCTAATATATGACTGTTTTCAGCTTCTGTTGTACTTACGTGGAATTCCACAGAGTTTACTCAAAATCACTTAGAGGCAAAGCTAAGATTGATATATTAAAGAAAACAGCCAGATAAACCAAAAACATAAATTTCAAAATAAATGTCTCAATAAATATCAAATATTTAACCAAATAACCTAACAAATATTACAGGGAAAAATGTACAAAAGCTTTAAAACTGGAACATATCCACACATCACACTAGCTGCAATCTTTTCACATTCTATTTCTGAGGGAGAGTCCAGGCTCTAGACACAGTTTGTATAACTAAGATGCTACTTTCCATTTGCTGGAGGATCAAAGACCTTGATTCTATGTTACCCCTTGACCACATACATTTCTGGTTACTGAGGAGAAGTCAGCAAAAAAAGTATGACAAAAACACACCCATTATCCCCATAAATGGCTGATTGCACAACTGACAGTATTATATAAAAAGAGATGACATGTGACTGTATAGCTGATGGATGTAATTACACACCTACATATCAGTGGTAAGAGAGTACCATGTGTACAATGAATCATAATACTTAGGTGATTACACTTAAAAATTTTCAATTAATGCACACTTAAAGTGTCTTCCATAGTTCACAATTTTTCACACCTGGATCTCACCATGTTTCCAAGTTTTCATACAGGGGCAGAGTTAGAATAAACTGGCATTTAAATTTGTTTTAATGGTAGGAACTGATGAAGACTTGAAAAGAGTATGGTACTTGTCTCCAACTCTAACTTTTATTTAAAGACACAACAACTTAACACACATGGGATAGGTTGGAGATATTACTAAAACAAGGTAACACCCTAAATATTAAATACAATTTTGAAAGCTGCAGAACCACTCAATTTCATATTTGATATTTCATATTTTTCCTTTTAAATCACTAGAAGTACTGTATCACTGACACTATTCTCATTTTAATGAAAGTCTCATGATGTGTACTGACCTTATATTGTTTTAACTCCAACACCAACCAGTGATGGTGATATTGGCAGTAATTGGAGTGGTGTGGCATTAAGTGCTGCTGCCTTCACACCTGTTGGCACTCTCACAACTTGATGCCACTATAACTGCTTTATGGAGCTTCTGCACAAACCCCTCTAGCCATGGTTATTGAACATCCCTTTATGTATACTTGATAACAGTAATCAATGGTTGCTATCAGTTTATTTGCAATATATACCTCTAATTTCCTTAATAAATGTTATACCATTTTTGGTTATCATGACCAATATTGATGCACAGACTAAAAACTAATCAAAGTTGACAGTATCCATCATAAGCAGTTCATAGTAATGTTGATAGTATCAGCTGAACTTATTTGCACAATTCATTCAAAAAAAAATGGACATGTATACCTATACATAGCACACAGTTCCCAATGGGGACTGTAACTATATTACTAATGTCATCAATGAAACTGCTAATAAATGGAATTTAGATGTAAAACAAATTATTTCCTATTACTACTGAAAATACAATACACATTAATGGTCATAACGAAATCAAAACAAAACAAAAAATAAATGTAAAAAAATAACCATAATTTTTTTTTTTTTTTAGCCAATTGTAACTTACCAGTCTACACATCTATGGTCACACCACAAAGGCCAGTGATGATGTGGCTTCCACACTTCCAGCCACAAACACAAACTTCCGACATGAACATTTTGGTAACATAGATCGTGATGTTCCTGGCAATTTAACATTTGACTAACTACATCTTACCAAATATATGGATGAGGTTTATTGGCATTTGCCCAATTTAGAAGCTGGGAAATCACAGCATGACTGCGATCAATAGGAAAATTTTCCAAAAATACAACAAACTAAAATACACTAGACCGCCGTAGACTAACCTTTACCACGTAAAATAAATCCAATAGACAATGTGACAATGTTTAACAATACAAACAAATAATTCTGCATTAAATCTGAAGTTCCAAATCCTGAAACTTTAAGAATCACATAATCATTCTATAAATTCGCAAAACCACGACTCACCAGGTTCCCCGAAGAGCGAAGTGGTTTCTTTCTTGTCGCGACCCTGGCGTTTACTGGAACTCATAATCAACTTAAAAAACCC
>NC_061837.1:6539819-6544819 GCF_019202785.1 Penaeus chinensis
AGCATGAAGGATACGTGTTACAGCCTCTAGAAGCCATTTGTATTCATATGCTTCTTTTGGTGGATTGCTTCATTATTTGCTTTGCTTTACCAAAGGTGACAAGGTTGTGAAGCACCATCAATAAACCTACAATGTGGGCGGGCCAACCTGGAGTTTATGAGTATTCCATGCTACCCATTCATGATCCTGAAGAATATACAGCAGATGATATGGATTATTACTCCATATTTGAAGATCGCATGTATGTTCTCTCTCTTTCAGTTATGTTAAGTTTACAGTCCAGCCTGTTTTTGCTTGAAGTGCCCAGGTTCTGTTGCTCCTTCCGTCCTTACTCTTTCTGCTTGCCTTGCTTTTCTTTCATATCACCCATTTTTTGTGTTTGAGCTTCATAACTACATTGAAAGTTTTTTACATTGCACTTTCGAAGATAGGAGTTTCAAGTTGGTATAGCAATCTTGATTATTCTCATGTTCTTAACCCGAATCCGACAGGCATGGCATTACGTACATGCCATGCCCACTGTGAGTTACTTTATTAATTGTTTTTACACATAAATGGCTACACTTGTACCAAGTCACCAATGAGCCTATTATGAGTACTGCCTGTCTTGCCTGTTTACCCGTTTCCTTGATTTTTAAAAATATTTTACGTTATCTTATATTGCTGTTACTAATGTGTATAATATTATAGTAATTATAATGTTTATAATAAAAATAATACCATTGATATTCATAGCATTAGTAAAAAAGAATTTTCCTGCCAATTCAAGGAAAGGTGAACTCAGGTAAGGTCACAAGGTCTGCTTATTGACTCCTTTGTGGCTAAGCAGTAGCAGAGCCATCTATGTGCTGAAACATTTCACAAAAAAACAAAAAAAAAATATTAGCACGGCATTTTCCTGCTGGCATTGGGTTAACTAGGGTAAATATTACTGGTGGGCAATTAGGTTCACATTTCTCTTGTGCAGATACGTGATTTTATGTGGAAAGAAGAATAGTTTGGAAATTGGTCTGTCAAAAAATAGAAAATTATTTATTTTGTAGAAAGGCAATCTTTTTCTCTGTTCTTTCTTTTCATCTTAATTTTGTTCATATTAATCTATTTCTTCTTAATTTTGTTATTGCTGTTGTTGTGAATATGGACAATCTTTATTACAGTTTCAGCACAATGCATGTGTGCCTATTATTTTCTTTTCATTTATGTTTTGTTTCTTAGTCCTGAAACACGCATAACATCTGGTTCTCCTGTCATCGAGAAAAAGGAAATCAAGGAGTAAGTAAAGATACTTAGAAAGAAAGAAGAAAAAAAAGAGATAAGATTTAATAAAGTTGACCATCGTTTATAATTACATAAGTAGATTGTTTTGCTGGAGAATATACAACAGAAAAAAACTAAGAAATATTGGGTAATGTAATATTCTATCTAAATAGGTCCCTCGCTCGGATAATTTTTGGTATTACAAGCAGCTTGGTAGGCTGGTGTTACTGTAGTAAGTTGTATATCAGAAGGTTAGGTACTAGGTTCCTTATGATATGTCTATGTGTCATCTGAAGAAATAATTTGACATTTATGTAGCAGTTCCCCACTTGTAGGGATTTCTCGTGGAATCATTTGTGTTGTAAGATATAGACGTGTGTTTAGAACCAGTATCTACTTTCCTTGTTGCATTTATATGTGTGTGTGTGTGTGTGTGTGTGTGTGTGTGTGTATGTGTGTGTGTGTGTGTGTGTGTGTGTGTGTGTGTGTGTGTGTGTGTGTGTGTGTGTGTGTGTGTGTGTGTGTGTGTGTGTGTGTGTGTGTGATTTACTCTGTCTCTCTCTCATTTTCTCTGTCTCTCTCTCTCATTTTCTCTCTCTCTCTCTCTCATTTTCTCTCTCTCTCTCTCTCATTTTCTCTCTCTCTCTCTCTCATTTTCTCTCTCTCTCTCTCTCTCTCTCTCTCTCTCTCTCTCTCTCTCTCTCTCTCTCTCTCTCTCTCTCTCTCTCTCTCTCTCTCTCTCTCTCTCTCTTTCTCTTTCTCTTTCTCTTTCTCTCTCTCTTTCTCTCTTTCTCTCTCTCTTTCTCTCTCTCTTTCTCTCTCTCTTTCTCTCTCTCTCTCTCTCTCTCTCTCTCTCTCTCTCTCTCTCTCTCTCTCTCTCTCTCTCTCTCTCTCTCTCTCTCTCTCTCTCTCTCTCTCTCTCTCTCTAAAGGGTTATGGTTATCTTCAATAAGTGAAGGTTGAATATATATATATATGCATGTAATAGGAAATAGTTCTAGTAGATCTCTTGTAATAGTATAATATTGATTAGAAATATTTCCAGGATGATAATTTAGCCAAAGTAAGTGACTTAATATTTGCTTTAATTTAGATAACCAATTGGACTGATTTTTCATAGAGCTAATTGGATAATGCTTTTCTCTATTGTTATTATTGTATGTCATAGAATAATTTGTAAAGTTATTTTTATAAAGATGTTTGTTGGCAAACAATGGGGAAAATTCAAATTAATAGATTAAATGCTGCATTTAGGTTTTGATAGTGTCTTGTCTCTGAGAATGCATGTTGCATAATAGAGTATATATATTGGGTAGTGTTGTATGGTTGACACTTATAACATCCACAGTTGTTCATATTGTAAAGTTTGACTTCTAATATGTAGTGGATGCTCCTTTTGCACAGTATGATGTGTATATACATTTTCACAAATTACAATGTTTTTTTTACTAGTGAGGATGATCAGCACTTTATTTGGGAACACTTGAAGTGTGATTGAAATATGGAACACATTCTAATAATAAACTGATAATAAGAAATTTCAAATCACACCATACGTGAGGTAGCTGGTAGTTGGTCAGGCCAAGCTGGGGTGCCTTACACTGGGAGTGACCAAACCAGGTAGCTAGAGTTTGGCTAGTGTACCCAGATAAATCATTGGGTATCAGTTACTAGGATAAAGGCTGATTATAAAGAAACATCAAATTCAAAAGCTGTTTTAAAAACATGCAACATAACAAAATGTTGATTTCATCACTTAGTCATTATTCAGACTCATTCAGACTAAATTACTATTCTATCATATGTGTTGAAGAAAGCATTAACAAAGAAATGTTTCCTCCATGTTCTCCTGTAGGGAGATTATGGTTGAAGTAGACTATCTCCCTTCAGTAAAGGCATGACCTCATCACAGTGAAGCATTATTTTAACTGATTCTAAATGACTTTGTTTTATTGAAAGAGTGATTATAGTTTGTTACATGGATTTTTAATCATCACTGTGTCCAAGGTGCTTCAGTTAGGTAGGGTATTGCCCTGTTGCAGGCATGTATGTGTAAGCTAGGGTCAACCATATCCAATTGACCTTACTTGGCAGTAACATATCAAGGAAGGAAAAGGAGCTGATCCCAAATACTGAAATGTGAATTAAAGTCATCCAGCTACCTGGTTGACCTTACCTGCTGGTAGCATATCCAAAAAATGATGGATATCTGGGATCATTCAAAGCCTTGCTCCATAGCATACTTAGATTATCCCAAACAGGATAGGTCAAGCAGGGGTACCTGATGCTAGGAAAGAATAAAATAGGCTAGCCAGAACTGGGATTGGCTAAAATAAGGTATTGCATACTGGGATTAGCACACTGGGTAGCTAATGTGTTGATTGATCTGAAACTTCGAGAAAAAAAATCACAGGATTTACATATTATAATCATCCAAAAAGGTTACATGAATTAGAGTATTGTTTAGTGTGTGTTTGTATTTAGAATTTGTGTAATTACTAAGCATAGAGACTTTTTTCTTTAGAGAACTGAGTTGATTAGTTTGTATAGTACAAAGACATTTTATATACTTTTTTTTGAGATTAGTTAGCTGGTAGTTAGCTCTGTATTTAGATCTTATGGACTTGTCTATTGCTTGTGTGAGCAAGTTTCTGGCTATATCGAAGAATTTCTAGGAAATGAATATGAACCAACTTGAAATTTGATTTTAAAATTGAATTCCATTAATAGTTCTTTCATAATCCTTTCTTTCAGTTTTCATTGAAATATAAATCTTGATGTTATAGGCAGATATGAAAAATTTATTTAGATTTTATATCTGACTCTCTTTTAGAGAGACAGGTTAAAGCACCAAATATTTTAACCGTTTCCTGTTGTGTGTATTTAATTATTTGAGTTTCTGTTAAATCTGATTTAGATTTTTTATATCTGCCAAACAAATAGCAATAGTATATGCCTTGGTTAGTGGTTGACAATGCGTGTGTTGTCTCATTCTGTCTGCTTGCTCTTCTCTCTTCCTTTGCTTCCCAAGACCCAAAGAGGAAAAAGAGGATGGGAAAGGATCTAAGGATGATGATGATGATGAGATTAAGGAGGAAGAAGAGGAGGAATGTAATGAAAAAGAGAGATTTTTGTTTGGATTTCGTATGGAAAACAAGATGTAAGTAAAAATTGCAAGGAATCCAATTGGAAGAATGGTTTTGTAGAGGATTTTTACATCTTGTAGAAGGCCAAGTATTATGTCAGTCTGGTTTGCCAGCTCTGCATTATAGGATTATAGTAGTATATTTTAAGAGTTGGTGATAGATCAGTGATCAGATATTTTTATTTATTTATTTAATATATTTAATATTATAAATATTTTTTATTTCAGATGCTCAAATGTGGTTGATATACTTTTTTCATTTGTATATTTATTTCTTTAAAAGGCAAATTCCATTTCTTGTTACTTTGAGGTCGCAGTTCATCAGAAGCATCTTAGAGTCCTTAAATTCTTGAATTGACCAATCTGATCTAACATCTGTCATGTAAACAATTTGGCCTTTATTAACCCCTTCCAGAATTTGTTTGTGCAGTAGGTATTTAGAGACCCAGAAGGCTTGAAAAGACAAGTATGGTCAAGCAGTAATTGTTTGAGCAGATTTGGTGACTTGATTGTCTACTTGTTCTTGCCACATTCAGATATATCATAAACTCTGTATGCCGGAGCTAACATTGAAACCAGTCAGTGAAATTTTGAGTCC
>NC_061837.1:6549819-6552319 GCF_019202785.1 Penaeus chinensis
GTAATTTTTTTGTAGCTTGTCAGTAACATTTTCTGTTGAGTTCTTTGCTTCTATTAAACCAAATATTTTCAAGAAAAGATATCCATAACCCTCTCATTATATATTACATAGATTTTTTTAGATCATAACATGGCAAAACCTGATCAAGCACTTATTTAAATGGAAATTGTCTTGCTTGTCCCATTTTTTTTTGTTAGTAAAGGTGCAGTATACATATTAATTTAAAGATTTTCTGATATTATACAATAGTGTGTAGGGACTAATATAGGTTCTTCTTCCTCTTCAGACTGATTCTACGTTGCCGCCAAGATGCCAGGGCCAAATTTGCCAAACTGAGATCTGATGTTCTTGTCAAATTAGAATTGCTGGATTCAAAACACGTCCAACACCTTACTGAACAACTTACTAGACTCATATCTGGTCTTGCTACATACCACAGCCAGTGTCAGGAGCTTATGCATGACAAACATTGGTTCCCCATTGAACTGGACATGATTGGAACAACTCTCCAGTCAGATAATCGCTGTGACAGCATACAGGTATGGTGGATTTTCAAATACATGTTCATGAGATTGGAGGAATATATGAATTATACTTTATTATCTTCAGACATCCAGTCACTTTGTTGTAGGATTACGTATCTTTAACCCATTACTGCCGGGGAAAATGAATAAAAAACGGGGAAAATGCTGTGCTCATTTTTCTTTTTTTGTAAAATGTCTCTGCACATAGATGGCTCTGCCTTACCTGATTTCACCTTTCCTTGAATTGGCGGGAAAATGTATTTTTTACAAGTGCTATGAATATCAATGGTTTTTTTTTATTAGAAACATTATAGTTACTATAATGTTATGAAGATTAGCAATATAATATAACGTAAAATATTTTCGCAAATTAAAGAAAAGGGTAAACGGGCGAGACAGGCAGTACTCGTAATTGGCTCATTGGTGATTTAGTACAAGTGTAGCCATCTCTGTGTAAAAACCATTAAACAAGTAAACTCACAGTGGGCATGACACGGACACGTGACATGCCCGTCGCGAATGGGTTAATAATGATAACTGAAATTATCCAGAGTGAAGAGGATGATGAAGAATTGCTGGATACTGAAGGTGCAACAGAAGCAACAGAGGCAGAGCTTGTCCAGCCACTGGCAGACCTCACCCTGAATGACAATAAGCCACAGCAGGAGGTAAAGACAGGAAACTTTGAAGACATTAACCTCTTGGGAGACTTTTAAGAGAAGGACAGTCAATTTTTTTTTATACTTTGTAATGCTATTCATATTCAAAGGATCACAGCATTGTATGGTTTAAGTTCTTTTAGTTTCCTCTTATTTCGCATTGTGCAATGATAAGTTTTTTTTTATTTTGTTTTGGTTTAAAGGAAGTTTTCCTGTGTATTTTTACAATTTCTTAAGAATGAAAAGTGTTCAACTTGATATGGTAGAATTATTTTTAAAAAATCTCAAGATTATTATAGATTTGTTTGCCTATTTACAGTATTATGGACTACAAATAACCCATTCCATCCTTTTACACAAATCAGTGTGTAGTGTGGAGAATCTATCCCTTAATGCACATTGCAAAATGGTAATAATAGAAAATAAATATTTTATGCCTCTACTCTATATTTGTATATTCTAGTCAGCTTTACATAAAAGAACAAATAAAATGGATGACAAAAGGTCACGGTTCAGTAAGCAAGCAGCAATTATTATTGAAGTTTAGTGAACAAACATCAAGTATAATGTTAGGGAAAAGCTATGGAATGATGTATACAGTGTGAGATAGTTTTGTCCTTTTTTCTTTTCTTTTTGTCAAATTTAAAGTGCTTGTGCTATTTTGAAGTGTGTTACTGCTTTCCAGTGTGTTCATAGATATGTACTCTAATGTTAAACTTTTTTGAAAAATCTTTGCATGATTTTGTCCCAAGAATGAGTAAAGTTGATGTTAAACGTCAATGAAAGTCAATGAAAAGCATGTTATTAGTTTTTTTTTATTAATTTGTGTACATGTAGACATTAAAGAAAAGATAGATTTCTCTTTTGAACGTGGACTGTAAAAGATAGTGAACATCTTATGAAAGGCAAAGTGGAAGGAATGTAAACACTGTTTTGTCTTCCAGTCATCAGTCACAGTAAGTCTTGTGTACAGGTAATTTATTAATGGTGTTAAAATATTATATACAGTCTAATGTACAGCTAGTAATAAAGAAACCTATTTGAGAAGATATATTAAAAGCTGCTGCAAGTACTGTTGAAAAAATAACAATGTTTGCTAGATATTTGATTATATTTCACTATATTATTCTAGCCATTAATATGACTGCAAATTATGAAGTTCTTTAAATAGTCACTCGAAAATAAAGTACAATATTGCTATTTGGTAATAAGTTTTTGAAGTCATCAGTGCCCAGTACAATAATATTTCATTATAATTAACTTCATTTTCAAAATTTCTAAGTTTACATATATTTCAGATCTATATATTGACATTTC
>NC_061837.1:6597319-6599819 GCF_019202785.1 Penaeus chinensis
ATATATATATATATTTCTACACACACACTCACATATATATATACTTATATATATATATATATATATATATATATATGTATATATATGTATATATATACACGTTTATATATATATATATATATATATATATATATATATATATGTGTGTGTGTGTGTATTTATGTATATATATATGAATTGATTTCTATTTTCTTTCTGCCTTATGTACCGTATATATATATATATATATATATATATATATATATATATATATATATATATATATATATATATAGACACACATTTATCTCTCAATATAATGTATATGTGTGTATTCATCTTTCTGAACCACAAGAGCGCAGTGTCATAGACAAGCAGTACGCGTGCTAATACTGCCGACCTCTGAGATAACACATGGCACCATTTCACACTCTCCCTTTCATCCTCCATACAACGGAAGGTCGTGTCCTTGTTTCAACGGAAGTGAAGGTAAAGAGAGACAATCTCAAGACGAGGTCAAAGATCACAGGTCATGAGTTCCTGTCTGCAGCGGAGGATGCGAGAGGGTAGAGGGAAAGGGGTGAAGTAATAGGGGTAATGATCACGCAGATGTAATTACAAGTTTCTCTTACTCTCTCTTTCTTCTTTTTACTCTCTTCTTCTTTTCACCGTCTGTCTTGCCGGCATTTCTCATCTCGGAGCGTCGTCTCATCATCTGATCATCGCCGAGACGTATCAGACGCAATTTCTCGTGGGAATCACACGTGACAGCGCGTGGAGCCTCACTCACCCCGCTCGCCTGTGGCTGACGACAGAGGTGAAAGTGTAGGAGGAAGTGTCTCGGCGAGTGGCCTGGCGTATTTCGGGTGTGTATGCCTCTGAGTGAGTGTTGTATGCCTGGGTGTATTGTATGCGAAGCCGTGTTTGTGTGTTTGTAATCGGGTTTATAGACGGAAGCGTTCTTTTCGCTGTGATCTCTTACATGTATTTTATTTTCCCGTCTCTCTGTATACATTTTTTTTTAACATGTGTTCTTGTCCTTGTGTTTTGCGTAAGTGTAATAAAGAACAACTCAGGAACTGTCGCGTAAGTGTGATAAAGAATCATTGAGGAACTAAAGCAAATATGCATTATATTTATCTATTTATCTCTTCATTTATCGAAAAAAATATGTAAATGCCATTCGCTTACAAATCTCATTATCCATCTTCTTTATTCCCAATCTAAATACTGCTTCGCGTCTGGGAGAAGACAGCTATATATGGAAATCTGATTAGATCTGTTCGGTGACGCACATGCAGTGTGGGAGAGGACGGCAGGCAATAGATTAAGGTAGGGGAGGGAAGCGAGGGACGGGGAGGGGAGCGGGGGGGAGGAGGGAGGAGGCAGTGACCCTTGCTCTGCGTCGCGTGACAAGAGCTCAAGTTTCTATGGCTTCCCACGCCTTATTCTCTTTTGATGCTTTAGTGACCACCTGTTGGCATTTTCCGCCTGTGCACAGAGTTTCTACCTGTTAGTATATCGGGTTCTATATTATCTTAGGAGGTCCTGGCCAGCTATTAGCGCCGCCAGGACATGTATCATGATTTTCTTGACTACTTCTTAATATTTACAGGCAGTTGTTAAAACCCGCTAGCATTCCTTAATATTTTCCAAGGCACGTGTTAGGGATTTCTTGACAACCTAGTAATATTCAATGTAGTGCGTTAAGACCTTCCCGACATATTAAGCAAGGATCGAGAGTGTTAAGAAGCAATCCTTTTGAGTCACTCTATAAGTAATCCTCTTGAGTCACTTTAATGGTTGTCAGTGTCTTCACCTGAACACCTGATAATTCGGGATTTTACCATAATTTACCAATTAATGTTTATTTGTCTTGACGCTTTTCGGATATTTACAGAACAGTAAGCATTTCTCGTCTTTTTAAATCTTACAGCAAGATTTATGCGTCCCTATAAACTACAGCATTAGTTTATTATCCCTGAGAACCAATTTATCAACACTGCTAATACTGAAATCCCCTCTTCGGCTTTTCCCTTCCATCAGCGTCCTCGAATAAGACAATGGGTACTACTGACACACTAAATGCAAAATCGTAAAACACATTTATTCAAATTCTACCATTGTTGCAAATACCAAGTGTTACCCAATCTACACGTCAAAATTTGCAGAAGTCATGGTTGTTTCCACACCTCGGTCCTGTTCTTTATAGAAAGGGTGAAGATTGCGCTCAGTTCTTATATAATTCCGAACTCACTAATTCAATCGTTTAAGAAATGTCGTCGTTTGAGAAGGTGAAATTAGACCATTTTCTTGTGATGAAACTGATGAAGAACTCAAAGAAAGACGAAAAATCTTACATACGAAGTGGAGAACATGTAATATAGTCGCATAAAAAAATAACTTTCATTAATACTAGACCAATAGAAATGGTGTTTTTATAAACGATATTAAATAACTTACCAAGAAAGCAAAGGTCGTGTTTCTAACCCTCGCATGGTACTGTCTCTGCTACACAGTA
>NC_061837.1:6612319-6617319 GCF_019202785.1 Penaeus chinensis
TGCTTAGGGCCCAGCTGCTGGCGAGTATAGCTCTTTAACCATCCTCTTTCCAATAGAATTAAGACAAAGAGAACAATATCACACTAAGTGAAGTCGTTAACAGATAAACTAAGTAACGGTACTAAAGGAATACTTGTACAAATACTTCACTATTGAGGTAATTTTTTAAACTGATCAGTGATGTTTTTGACGAGTAAATAGGTTGACCTCAAGAGCAGAGTTATTCAAGCTATTCTTGCAACAACGCAGGTTAAAACCGCTGTAACAACAAATGAGACAATATAGAAAATGCACAACTATTTATACAAATACCACAACTACTAGCATTTAAGTTCTCGTTCCGTTTAACTGTCTCTTAACGAAAAGGTTTCTGTTGATTCGTCTGAAGGAGAATTTGGGGGTACGTGCCGTGCTCTCGCTGCCTCGGGTTTTCCGTCCGGAGGTTTGCTAACTAATGGCGTTCACAGAAGAAACTTCGCGGATGGACGGCTCTCTTCACGTGTTCCAGTGGCCGTGATCGTATAGTGGTTAGTACATTGCGTTGTGGCCGCAATAACCCAGGTTCGAATCCTGGTCACGGCAGAGATCCTTTAAGCTTATAAATGAAGAGACAGATAAATGTGTGTGTGTGTGTGTGTCTGTGTGTATAAATATACACACACACATAATATATACACATAAATACGTGAGCGTGTACACACACACACACATACACACACACACATATATATATATCCATATATATTTATCTATCTATCTATCTATATCTGTATATATCGATATATCTATATTTGTCTCTTTCTATATATATACCCACACAAAAATATGTATACATATATACATATATAAACACATACATATATACGCATTTCTCTCGCTATCCCTCTCTCTCTCTCTCTCCCCCTCTCTCTCTATATATATAAAATATATATATATACACACAAAAAAAAATACATGAATATATATTTATATATTATACATATATATCTATGTATATCTATATCTATCTATCTATTTATCTATCTACATCTATATCTATATCTGTATCTATATATATATCAGTATATATATATCTATCTCTATCTCTTTCTACACACACACACACACGCATATATATTGTGTGCGTGTGCGTATATATATATATATAAATGAAAGGATTAAATGATGAAACAATACCTTAGGAAACTGCCTACAATATATGGTATAATGACCTTCATAATAACAATGATGTAACTAACGAATATTTATTGTTTAAAGTTATACTGAATGCACTAAGATGAGTGATTTTATAGGAGCAATAGTGTTAAGATAACAGTAGTGAATGAATGGTCCTTGTAGAGATTATGCGTAGGGCCCAGATCTTTTAATATCTTTGTCTCCATTAGAATTAAGATAAAGAGAATAATGTCATACTAAGTAAAATCGATAACAAATTATTCAAGTCACGGTATTAAAGGAATATTTGCACTAAGCCTACAGTACACGTATTGAGGTAATCTATTAAACTGATTAGACATGAGACATCAAGCTATTCTTGCAACAACACCAATAACAACCGCAGTAACAACATAACAACAACAAATGGGACAATATAGAAAATGCACAACGATATACGCAAATACCACAAATACCACCATACCGTGGAAAAGTCTCTTAACGAAAAGGTGTCTGTTGATTCGTCTGAAGGAGAATTGCGGGTCCGTGCCGTGATCTCGTTGTCTCGGGTTTTCTGTCCGGAGTTTTGCTAACTGATGGCTTTCACAGAAGAAACTTGGCTGATGGATTCCAATGTACACGTGTTCCAGCGGCCGTGATCGTATAGTGGTTAGTACATTGCGTTGTGGCCGCAATAACCCAGGTTCGAATCCTGGTCACGGCAGAGATCCTTTAAGCTAATAAATGAAGAGACAGAGAAATGTTTGTGCATATCTATATATATATATATATATATATATATATATATATATATATATGTATGTATGTGTGTATTTGTATATATTTTTATACACACGTACATATATATATATATACACATAAATACGTGTGTGTATGTATGTAAGCTGAGGAACCCGTTCTCGTGCAACATTGCAGCATACAACTCCAAAACGAAGTGTATACCTCTTAGTCTGCCGTCTTAATGAGATTGCTTGCCTGGCCTGGACTGTTTCTCCCCATACATAACTAAATAATGTCTGTGGGGTATCTTTCGCAGCCCAATTTCATTATTTTATCATACTTTCTTTTAATAAGTCTTTTACTTGGTTTTAATTATACGAACCAGGTATAATTTACTTGCATTATAAAGGCGATCAGCGGATTACCACATGAAACAAGTGGCCGCACTGATTTGCGTTTCGAAACAACCGCGGCAGCATGTTTCGCACACACTGTGTACACGGAAAATAAATCAGTCTGCTCCGAGACACCGAGGTGTTTCTTTCTCCTCCTAAGGAACTTAGTGACATACCACAACCGTCACAGTTCCATACCTAAGAGATAAGTAGTTGGCAGCTCATTTTTATTCAAACATCTATTTTACGCTGTCTGCCTGTTCTTAAACGCTTCACGAACCAAATGCATATTTTACAAGTGTCTCCATCAATAATCAGTTGTTCACACAAACGGTTTTAGCCGGGTTTTATGAACGAGCTGGCGAGGTATTACCGCTTGCACCCACCCACCTACCACTGTCTCGCCACGCTACGTTCGTTCCCGTATAACCCCAGGGGTACTCTTTCACGGGGCCATGCTAAAGAATTTATTTGTTGCATTATTATAACCTCAAAAAGTATTAAACGTGGGAATAAATACTGCAATAATCGCATGAGAGAGACGGTATACCTCTCACATGTATATATATACGTACATATATATATATATATATATTTACTTATCTATCTATCTATATATGTATATATCGATATATCTATATTTGTCTCTCTCTATATATATATTCCCACATACACATCTATGCACACACACACACATACACACACACACACATACACACACACACACACACATATATACATATATATACATTCATACATACATATACACACACACATATATATACATATACACACAAAAAAAAAAAAATACATGTATATATATATTATATATTATACATATATATCTATATGTATATATGTATCTGTATCTATTTCTATATCTATATATAGCAGTATATCTATATTAATCTCTATCTCTTTCTATACACACACACATATATGTATATGTGTGTGTACGCATATATATATATATATATATATATATATATATATATATATATATAAACGTTTCTTGCATGAAAGGATTTAATGAGTAAACATTACCTTGAGAAACTGCCTACAATATATAGTATAATGTCCTTAATAATAACAATGAGACTATAATAGAAATAGTGAGCAAAAGTAATGTAATTAAGGAATATTTATTGCATAAAGTTATACTGTATGCACTGAGATGAATGATTTTATAGAAGCACCAGTGTTGAGATAACACAAGTGAATGAATGGTCCCTGCATGGACAGTGCGTAGGGCCCAGCTGCTGTTATAAGCAATGCTCTTTAATCATTTTTATTTCATTAGAATTAGAACAAAAAGAACAATATGATACTAAGTAAAATCGAAAGCAGATAAGTAACTAAGTAACGGTATTTGAACTAAGCCTACACTACACGTAATGAGGTAATCTTTTAAATATTGATCAGTGATATTGTGACTAATGGCTAAGTCCACCTCGAGAGCAGAGTTGTTCAAGCCATTCTTGCAACGACACCTGTAGCAACAAATTGGGCAATATAGAAAATTCACAATTTACACAAATACCACATATACCAACAATGAACTTCTTGTTCCGCTGAACAATCTCTTAACAAAAAGTTCCTGTTGATTCGTCTGAAGGAGTCCGTGCCGTGCTCTCGCTGCCTCGGGGGTTTTCCGTCCGTAGGTTTGCTAACTGATGGCGCTCTCGGAAGAAACTTCGCGGATGGATTCCTTTGTACACGTGTTCCAGCGGCCGTGATCGTATAGTGGTTAGTACATTGCGTTGTGGCCGCAATAACCCAGGTTCGAATCCTGGTCACGGCAGAGATCCTTTAAGCTTATAAATGATATATATGTGTGTGTGTGCTGTTTGTATACACACACACACACACACAGTTGGTATTTGTATAAATAATTGTACATTTTCTATATTGTCCCATTTGTTGTTGTTCATGTTGTTAATGTGGTTGTTACTGGTGTTGTTGCAAGAATAGTTTTTTTTAACCGTTACTTAGTTTACTTGTTATAGATTTTACATAGTATGATATTGTTCTCTGTTTTAATTCTAATTGAATGAAGATGGTTAGAGAGCAATACTTCTCTGCAGCTGGGCCCTAAACACAGATTTTGCAGGGATCATTAATTCGCTTGTGTTACCTTATCACTGATGCATCTATAAAATCATCCCAGTGCATACACTATAACTGTGAAATATATATTCGTTAATTACGTAACGTTTGCTCACTAATCTTGCTATATTTCTCAACGTTATTATCAAGGACATTATATCTTATATTGTAGGCAGTGTATCAAAGTATTGTTTAATAATTTAATCCTTGCATGCGAGAAACGTTTATATATATATATATATATACATATGCAATATAGGATGTCAATTGGTCTCTCTCTCTATATATATATATGCAATATAGTATGTCTATTGGCTTATCCGAGCAATATAGCATGTCTATAAGCCATTAGACCAGCAGACCACGTTTGCCACGTCAATTTAGAACCGTAACACCAGCGTGGACTTTGATGACGATTATTTCTGACCTCGTCTGACCTTTCAGATCGCTCCCAGCAGTCACCATGCTCAGGTCAACACCCGGGCTCCGCTCTTGCCCCAAAACAACGTCTCCTGTATTCTCTTAACTGTGTTGCACGACTCCTTAAATAAAGAGTCATGCTGTGTAACCACTATCACTGACCAACCAGCCATTGTTAACATT
>NC_061837.1:6619819-6622319 GCF_019202785.1 Penaeus chinensis
AAGAAACTTTCATATGAGAGATATAATCCAAATTAGAATTAACCAATATCACAAGAGTGCAACATCAACGAAATAATTGAAAGAATCTGAAAATGAACGACTGAAAAATACGATATGTAAATGCACAAAAGATGTCGCCCATATTCTAAGATCTTACCACACGGATTTATTTCTCAGTGGAAATATTCCCGCTGACTAATCGACAGATGAAATTTGGAGTCCCAGTCAATCTCCTGCTGGTTCAGGGGTTTCCGTCCGTAGATTTTCTCGCCTGGATGGTTTCGCCGAAGAATCGTCACGGATTAATGAACAATGGTACCTGTAGCAGTGGCCGTGATCGTATAGTGGTTAGTACATTGCGTTGTGGCCGCAATAACCCAGGTTCGAATCCTGGTCACGGCAGGGATTCTTTAAGTTTATAAGATAACGATTATATGATAAAGTCCATGAAAGGCTCAGTAACAAATTAGCATATGAGCAAATGACCGACGCTTACCTAGTTTCGGACCTTATTCTTACTCATCCGTCGTCTCTGAATGACAAAGGAACACTTTTCGGCCACGAGACTAGTATATTTCCTACTCTAAATATATATAGATTCGTGTATCACTAAGTGTGGACGTGGAAGAGACGGCGAAGGAAAAATATATATTAACGGCGATTTATAAAGATGTTCAAAAGTGTGATCATCAGTATTTGAATACTGAGCGCCAAACGATAAGCTGATTGCAACAGAGGAACCAAATTTTCAGTGCAATATTATACAAGAACTCTTTACATCGACTCTGAAACGGTATCTGTTCCCTCCTTAACATTATGCTGGTGTTGCGATTAGCGAATCCGTTAAGACCAAAATCCAGGATTAGACTTTTAAAACTGCCAGTGCAAAGGAAAAAAGAAGGGAAAAAAAAAAAGTTGCCATATCACCCACATATATTTTAGATTTAAGTTACTTCTTACTCAAAGCGTTCTTTGCACAGACTCAGGGTTTTCCATCCGTAGATTTTCTTACCTGGAGCTGTTCACCTGAGAAAGTTCGCGGGTTACATGTCCCTTCTTCATGTAACAGCGGCCGTGATCGTATAGTGGTTAGTACATTGCGTTGTGGCCGCAATAACCCAGGTTCGAATCCTGGTCACGGCAGATACAGTTTTATGTTGATAATAAAACCATTAGCAATGATAATAATGGAAATTTCATCTTCACATAATGACAGTAATCCTATACATACTAACATGAGTACGTGTACACAAGATCTTTGCACTGCATGTATAAACATACATTGGCGGACGTGATGGCTGGAAGGCATCTGGGCACATACCCACCTCAAAAAATAGGCCTCAGACTGGGATTTGTTTCTAGATCTGGAACTGCACACTTACACGGACACATACACTGGTGTAGATATACATAACATATACGATGAACTCGATAGATTTATGTATATATATATATAAGTGTATATGTGTGTATGAGTATAAATCTATATATATATATTATCTATCTATCTGTCTATCTATATTTACATATATATGTGTGTATATATATACTCACATACATACATACATTTATACAGAAATGCATGCACACACACACATACACACACACACACATACACACACACACACACACACACATACACACACACACACACTCACATACACACAAGCACGCATACATACATACATATATATATATATATATATATATATATATAATATGTGTGTGTTTGTGTGTATGTACGTATGTATGTATTTTTATCCGGAGCATATCTGGTTCATTATCATTCAGTACTTCATCTAAAGAAAAAAAAGAAAAAAAGCTGAATAAATAGATAAACAAATGTCTGATGCTTGAACCTTGTTTCTGACCTAACTACCACTTCTAAATATTGATAGTGATTTCGTGTATATTAAAAGGCTACAGCATTTACCTTTTCACCTGCATGACTGATGTGTTTCCAGCACTAAACTTACCAACCTGTTGTATTACTCAGCGTAAGCAGATTATAAGTGAAACAAAAAGGGGGAAATGCCAAACTTACCGCCGATTTTCAGAAAAAAAAAAAAAAAAAACGTGTACGTCTATATATGATCGGAATATGAACACTTGTTGTCGTATGGCTCCTAATTGCAACAGAGAAATCGAAGTCGGCAACTTTGGGCAAGAAGTCTTTGCTGTGATTCTGGAATGACATCTGCTGTGTTCGTCTAATCAGGTTGGCGATTGGTACAGTGATTGGCGAATCTGAATCTGTAAAGGACTAGGCTGAGATAAATGTTAATAGAAAGAAAATAAACAAAAAGACAATAACGCAGCAATAGCAACAACAGTAACAATAACCACCACAATGAAAGGAAATTGAAAATGACGGCATGAGAATGAGACCGTTGTGACCAAAACAACACACAAAAAAATACGCTTTAGTTAATGAAACCATTTCTTGATGAAACTTAACCTAAAGTAGAGAAATGTACGAGTTCCTCCCGTAGCTTCTTTA
>NC_061837.1:6629819-6632319 GCF_019202785.1 Penaeus chinensis
TATAATAATGGTTTTATTGTATATACACATACATAAATACATACATACATATACATATATATATACATATACATACATGCACACACACATATATATGTGTATATATGTATATATATACATACATATGTACACACACACACACACACATACACACACACACACACACAAATATATATATATGTATATATATATACATATACATACATATATATGATGAATACATGGTAACTTTTCCCTGCCCAAAATGCAACAGGACTGTGGTTGTTAATGGCCAATATTTCATCTTGTCACCTTGCGCGCCATTTATGACCATCCTGAGGGCCACATGTGACCAGCGGGACATGAGTTTGACATCCCATTTCTGCGGGTTTGGACTGAGCTCCATTCATGATACACCTGAATTATGTTTAAAAGTATGGCACAAACGGGAGACAAAGGATATATTCACAGGATATATTCAGGTTGAAAAGCAATCAGGAATTTAGCAAAACTTACGCAAAAGAAAATCTCAGAAGCATCACATTGGCTATATAACCATTAAAATATATTAGAAAACCTAACGGTAATTATTTAATTAAATCTTAGCTCCTCTAGCAATAACTCTAAAGCTGAGTTAACATTTGTAGAAATGAATGAGGTTTGATCATTTTTTGTACGACAATATGTAGAGTAACAGTTCGATTATAATTACGCTGTTAGAGGAGTAGTACTTTGAACATATTTACTCAATACATTTTGAAATGAACAGTCCTTCCACATATATAGCTACCAAGAATAATATATATATATATATATATAAAACATCAAAAGTTTCATCAAATGAACTTGCACCAGTAAACTAAATAAAATCCATGGTCGTATCCCTACAGAGCTAACAGGTCTTCGAGTTTTACAGTACACATTCATCTGGCAGCAGTATGAAATAGATAAGTAAATAGATAAATAAATAAAAATAAAAGCAGCACACTGCCCAAACGGGAAACATGGAAGCATAATTATTCAGATTTCATTAAAAACCGATGTTTCACACTACGCATTCCCACTTAACCAATGCGGGATAGCCTCGTTCGGTATTAATAAAAACCGTTTCCCCGCGATACACTAAGCAATGCAAAGACAATTGTTCCATCTGATTCAATATATAATAGATTACTAGTATTTCAGTCATTCACATTAACAATTACACGTTCGCATTTATTTTAAGTTTTCGATCATCCACGCGGTACAGTTTACAGCCCCGCACACATGTAAATAAATACAAATCATCAAACCACCGAACACAGACAAACCACATCCGACAACAACCTCCCCTCGAAACTATTCTTTAATTGAAATAAACATTACAAACGGAATTATTTTCCTTGAATCAATCTTGCAACAGGAAACAGTAAACACATCGAACGTATATATATCCGGTTCTAAACAAAAAGAAACACCTTGTTCATTCTTCACAGAGCATCTCTCTGTTTCAAAATCAAACAATAATTTTCATTTAGCTACTCTGTAAATGTAGGAATTCAAACGAAGGAAATGTTATTCGAAATAGAGAGCTTCACAATTACGTATTTCAAAGTTAAATGTGAAATCTCTTTTATCCTTGAGGCGGACCTTGGTTGTGTGGGTGAACACGCAGCTTCCATTAAAACGAAAGTTATTACATTTTCAGCAGGAAGGTGAGTGTGTTTCTTAGGGTAAATGTAAATAAAATGATAGATAAATGAATTATGATTCAGGGAAAATGCGTACGTTACACTGACTTGTGGCTTGAAGTATATAAAAAGAGGTGCTCAGAATGTATATATTTCTTGTTATGTATCATTTTTGATTCTAATAGAGAAGTGGATAAACGAAAGAATCTGCAAAATTATTGAAATATTTTTTTTTGCGTCGAGTCTGGAACGGCATCTGTTCATCTTCTGAACAGGTTGGTGATGTAGTGATTAGCGAATCTGCTGAGGGAAAGATTCAGGCTCAGAATGGGAGAAATTATGAAGAAAGACACATATAAACCCCATGACTAGGAAAACAAAAGCTGCCATATCAATAATAACAATAACCATGGTATTTATAGGAAAATTAAAAAATAACTGAAAAAAATCCCACACATCCACAACAGAGTACACAAAGAAAATTGCATATGTGATAAGATTTGCTACACTGAACTATCTCTAAACAAAATATTTATGTTGCTTAGTCTGAACGAAACAGAAAACGAATCAGTCTTGTTCACATTTTGGCCTCGGATGTTTCGTCTGCTTATTTCCTCCCCTAAGGCGAAAGTTCCCGTAGTGGTTAGTACATTGCGTTGTGGCCGCAATAACCCAGGTTCGAATCCTGATCTCAGCAATAAAATATCTATTCTGATCAGGATGATAATGATGATGATATCAGGATGATAATGATGATGATAAGACCAAAGCAAAATCAATGGTAGAATTTTTTTCTACACAAACAACTGTATGTAACACACACATGTACCGTGTTACTAAGAAATCTTGAT
>NC_061837.1:6649819-6657319 GCF_019202785.1 Penaeus chinensis
TTGTTATATAACATATGCAATTCATATTGATCAACTTTTACGGTATGTTTACAGACTGCAAATCAAAAGTCAATTTTTCAAGTCTGCTATCTCATCTTTCAAGGTAATATCCCATTTTGCTATGCATTTTATAGCTCAACTCTATTCGTTCATATGCTTAATCTTCCATAAGTAACGGTTTGTGGGAGGGAAAAGGTTGAATAATTACATTAGCATATTTGAGATCAGGAATCGATATACCTAATGCTTAGAATGTAGGGCGTTGGATAAAAGCTTCACGGCGGTTGATTATATGGGATGTAGTGTTTATCTTCTGTTTTCTTTAATAGCTAATACGTTTTATTTATAATCATCTATGCACTCCGTTCAACGACGTCGACACGCAATACAACCAAACGACCTCAAACGGCGGTCTTCCGATGGTCGACGAGTCCCTGAATGGGTCGTCGACGCACAAAAAGGGCTGCCAGGACCCGCTTCAGATTAGCTCTTTACGTTCAGTCATGTGACTCCTCCGTCGCTCCAGCTGGCAATCAAAGTCACTGCAGACTCACTCGCTCGCATCCCTTGCAGCAAAACCTAATAAAAAACAGGGAGGACTTGCTTCGTCAGGTTTTTTTTTATTTCTGGGTGTAAGATCTCAGAAAAAGAAGCAGATTGGCGGCGGGGTGAGGGGGGGGGGGTGTAAATGGGCTTTGTGTCCATAAATAGTGGGGGAGGAGTTGCAGTCTGCTCTGACCGTGCTAGCGTTTCATTTGGATGTCTAAATGATCGGTTTATTTCTTCGCGCGCTAACGAATGGTTTACAATTTCAACATGGAGAAAGACGTATATCTTAATCTTTAATTATATACCTTTCTCAATTGCTATTGAACAAAGTTACTTTTGGTTTCAACATCGACTGGAATCAACATTCATACACTTGATAAATGACAATCTTTACTTAAGAATTATCCAAAACGTTTTAACCATCGTTTAACATACGACAGTCTTTACTTGCTTTCAACAATCGTTTCATTCTTAATTGACAATTCACTAATATTTTCAAAAGTGTATAAAACCAGAAGAAAAAAATCCTAAAATGTTATAACTATGCGTGTTCTTTCGCAGATCGAACCACTACATGATTTGCCGAATTCGAACTTTTGAAGCAAGTAGCGAATCACCGAATCGAGACGGTGTGCTACACACTCGATACTTTTCCTTACAAGTGTGCAACTCCTCCCGTGTACAGTTCGTCGCCGAGTTGATATTTTATCCCCATGCAGTATATCCTTGAAAATAACCCCTCCAGCATGCCACGGAAGCACCGATTGACGAGTGCCACAGATCGCGAGCGCATTATCGAGGCCTACAGAGCGGAACAAGATTTCCTCGTAGTCGCAGCAGCCCTTGGAATTCAGCCACTCCAAAATCATTGTGCAAGTAGACCAACGCGAAAACAGGGTACAAGCGGCTCACGCAGGAGGTAGACACAAGCTCAACGATACTCGGGATTTAATAGTAATGATGACCTTGAGAGAGATAAAAGAGGAGATCGTGGATATTTTAGCTGATGTCACCGAAGATGTCCCGTGACGCCCCAGCAGAAAGAAATTCTCCTGCAGTAAGGAGGCGCGACACGTGTACACGACGTGGATGCTGGCGACGGGTCTGTTGCAACAATTACATATGTTTATACCAGAATACATTGCTTCGTTGATGTTTGGTGTAAGCATACTGCAAATTAAATATTCATGGCTGTTATTATTTTTAAAGATTGTTGAATAAATTGTTTCGAGTGATGATTATTTCCGTCGCATTGTTGAAAGGTTTTGGTAAAAGTTGAAAGCATTCAGATATACGTGGCTGTTGAAAAGTTTCGAAAATTGTTAAATCAGAATTGATTGTTGAATGGGCTCAGAAAATTGTTTGAAAACAATTAGAAAATTGCCGTTCTAAAATATTGACCGTTGAAAGCAAATGGTCAATAGTTCAACTGCAAATGAAAAAAGTGTCCATTCCCAACAAAAGTTTTATGTTAAATTCAGTCTTACGAAATTGATATCACGAGCACTAATAAGGCGAGACATGACATATGATCCCTCGAGATTAAGCACTTATTATTTAAATCCACCTTGTAATACATGCAATGAAAACACGACTGACAAAACATTAGGAGCCAGTGACAACAAAACCATGGGCACTACTTCTGAACCCTGATTTGGTGCTTTATTCACCCTTGATTAGCTCATTTAGCGGGGGCGGGTGGAGCTCACATTAGAACTTTGAATTCAAACAGAATCTAATGCCTTTGTAACTAAACCTAGTTGTACGCAGGTGGAATAATCAGCAATACAGTCTTGTACTTCGATCCTGTTACACAAACGTTCTACTTTGGAGTTATTAGCGGTTTTTATGTTTACATTGTGATGGATGATCCTCAGGTATGGAGTCAAATCTTACAAAAGAGAATGGTACTTTTAGTGTTAAGTGATACGCTGGTATGTTGATGCGACTCAGTTTTGGTTTAGGGAAGTGAGAACACAGATGTATTTAAGAATACCAAGCAAGGTTTGTTAGTATAATGTCCGTCACATAACATAATGTTTACATATAGTTTCTATCCGTTTTATTAAGAATATTTTACGACTAGTATGCAAAAGCAATCGCAATCGTCATCAACTTCCATTACTGCCTCGAGGATACTGCAAGATATTTTACAATAACAGTGAATACTTGCAGCGTCGCAGCCATTAATTCAGCCCTGGCCATCTAAGTTTAAATTAAAGTTCCTTGATATCGTTTTCGTTCGGTTAAGTTACATTGTACGCATACTTCCCGTAGACTTACGCACTGAGATGCTTCTCTCGGGTCTGCCAGATGTACGACCTTGATCCCGGTATTTAATTCTCACTCGTTCCCCGGTACTTTAGCACTCAGTTCTGGTACTTTAGCACTCGAGCCACATTACTTCACCACTCGAACCCCGGTACTTGTGTGGATGTACATTGTCTTGACTTTATTTTCTTATTTGCTCGTCCATTTTTCCTTTATTTTTTTGTTACTGTTTGTTTTTTGTTCCCGCTAAAAATACGTACTATCAAGATGACTGAGAGTTATATAAGCATTGTGTAACTAGTTTATTTTAAATACATAAATTAACTGGACATTGATTATTTTATAAGTTATAATACTGTCTTCGTCTTTCGTGTATTTAGCTTTTCAATATTCATTTTACCTTTTTATGTATATGTAAATATGCATGTTATGTAAGTATATTTTTTTGCCTGTGCAAGAAGCGACAAGACCTACTAAATATCGCCATCATACTATCCACACCAGTGATTACCATGAAAGATTATTCGAATCAATTTTGACCTTTACTTTAAGAAGCCAATTATACCATAAATCACCGTCCCCCCTTCGCTAACCACCCGCCCACTCTCTCTCAGTGAAACACGCGGTTGAAAATACTCCCAGCAAACCGATCACACGCTCAGGAGAACTAGAGAAGCCGATACCGAGACGTACTTTAACGTAATGGGAGGTCAGCTCAAGGTCTGACGCGGGAGTCCGGACGCGTTGACGGTCAGCTGATTGGTCTCCTCAAGGGACGCACTCTCCCCGGGGCCTCGCGTTGTTTCGAGTTGGTGGACCTTCGACCGCCATTCGATAGGTGTGGAGAGCAAGCGCGTGTGTATGTATATGTATGTATAAACACAGCCGCACGTAAAAAAAAAAAAAAAAATCTATATATATGTGTGTGTGCGTGTGTGTGTGCATATTAGATATGTATATGTATATATAGATATATGTATATATATGTAAATATATGACATGTATGTATACAGAAACACACACATATATATATTTATATATATAATATGATGTATATATATATATATATATATATACATACATACACACACATATATATGTGTGCGTGTGTGTGTGTGTGTGTGTATGTAATATGTGTATATGTATATACATATATATGTATATATATATATATGAATACAAAATATATATAAATATATATACATACATATATATGTAATATATATGTATATATAATATATATATTGTATATATAATATATATCCATATATATACATATATATATATATGAATATACATGTATATATATATATGAATATATGTATAAATATGCATATATGTGTGTATATATCTCTATATATATAAAATTATATTCATATATATATGTATGTATATATATATGAATATATATATATTAAACATATATATATATCATATATATATATATGTATTATATATATATTATATATACACATATTCATATATATATCCATATATATATCATAATATATATATAAGTGTTTTAATTTATATATATTCATATATATATACATATACATATGTATATAAGTAAAACAGTATCATTCGTAATAGTATCAGTAGTAACTGCAGTATGTTTGGAATATCAAACAGCACTATTATCATAATTATCTTACCATTATCATCATCACTAACAGCAGTGCAACAGTAGCGGTGTGATAACTAATATTATTACAGCAGACTATCAATTTCACTTTTTGAAGCATTGGCCTTGGCTTCATATGAGCTTCTCTGGCCGTTCGTCTTTCCGGGCGAGTGAAGCCGCACAGCAATCATCTCTGTGTTACGAGAGTTATCTGATGTTGCTGTGGGATTTTGCGAAAGGAGATTTGCATAAGTTAATATGGGGGAGGGGGGCGAGAGCTTTATTTATATGCGCTCGTAATCCACCTAGACATTGTCATAATTCTAAGACATTATGGCGCGAATTTCTGATCTAGGATTTCACGCGGATCGTTCCGAGATAAGCATACCACACCATCGCTATAGGTGGAAATAATTTAAAAATTCCCGCTCGGTTGTCCCCTCTTTATCAGCTGGGGAGGAAATCAATTATGTAAATTACCATCGATGGCGCTGATTGCCAAGCCTTTCTGTCTCGTATTGGAAGCCGAAGCGGATGTACCGTCGCCGTATTCCGCTTCCTCTTCCTCTTTAGCTAAAACCTGAAACTGTTGCCCTGGAAGGCTGCCAGCGAGCGCCACTTTCGTTTTCGTTCGGGTTGTGCGCGGGGAGAGATCTCGCTTGATGATTCGTGTCGTTTTGGTTGTACACGTTTGTTTTATGTTTTTTTTTTTTTCGGGGGGGGGGGGGGGGGGGGGGGGGGGTCGGAAGTCGATGTGACAATATCTGGCAACATTAAGCGCTGCCCGGTGTAAGGCCGTCCCTCACTCTGCCTTGAATATTGTTATCTCACTTTCCTTCTCAGTGTAACATTTCTGAATGAAACCTGTACGATCACATACGTTCGGAACGTTCCCGCATCAACGATATCGTCAGAATCGTTTTTATTTTCACTCAAGAGAAAAAACATATTCGTCTCGATTATACATTTGACATATTCAACAATGATTACATTAATCCCATCGACATTTCTCGCGCACATGAACGGCTTCTATGCGAGCAATCCTGAAGCGGAACCCCAGGAACCCTGCCAGGGAGGTGAAGCGCTTACTTCCTTCTGGCCGAGGCGCTCCAACCCGACCCGCCGGAGGGTAGACTTGCCCTTGTCCGCAATACCTGTGCGCTTCACTTCCTCGCCCTCTCGTCCCCTGCCTCTTCTGCCTCAACCGCCCTGGCATGCCTCATCTCCTCTTCCTCCTCCTCCTCCTCTTCCTCTTCTCCTTCACTCACAACATTCCCTATTTACTTTGTACTCCCCCCCTTCATCCCTTTCCTTCCGTCTCTTCTGGCCCCGTCCCCTTGTCTTCCTCACATCTGCCATTCTCCTTGTACTTTGTCCGCCCCGCCCCGCCCCCTCCACTTCCTACGGGCTAATCTGTCTACGTACTTTGGGCTCCTCCCTTCCGCTTTTGCATTCTTATTGCTGCCGTTCTTTGTCTCCTTCAAACCCTTTAATTCTCTTAAATTCGTTGCAATAATTACCTCGAAAAGGACGTTGTTGGAGTTTATGGCATAAGTGTTGAAAATCTCGTGCGTGGAGCGAAATTCTTTCCGGTCTTGACAATGACCCCACGCTGGCCTTGGTTGAGCTGGAATTAACTTTTTCTGTTAAGTTTCCTAACCGCTCCACTTTCAGCGTGTCAAAGAAATTGCATAATATGAGGGGCCATCGAAGTCGTTCCTTTTAAATGTTACAGCCATTATTCTTTACTGTGGTATGTCTTCCTTTATCTTTAGTGCTTCATTCTGGCTTGGTTTTAATCAAGACTTAAAAAAAGCTAGTAGTGAAAATTTAATTCAACTGGCTCTTTAGACCTATAATTTATTTTACCAGAGAATGGGTAGGAATGCGTATCGAACTGACGCGGACTCTGGCACTAAAAAAAAAAAAAAAAAAAAAAAAAAAAAAAAAAAAAAAAAAAAAAAAAAAAAAAAAATTATAATAATAATAATAAAAGAGAGAAGAAAAAAAACAGGTAGAGGGAAAAGCCGCCACAGAAGGAACAGGATTATACTGTAATATACCCTTTTTATCGGTTACATTTGTCTTTAAACTGGACACACAGAACTAAACCAGTTTTCGTGAAAAAGAAACTTCAAGAAAAGGACTTCAGATAGCATAAACTAGTGTAACATTGTAATACACAGACACGTGCAATTGCATGACCAAAAGTAAAAGGTAATTCACAATCTTTAACGCATCGCAAGAATCCTGAACATCTTCAAAGCAACCGAAAACAATTATAACTCAGGAAAGTGCGCTCGTGGGGAAGCGGGTGCTATAAACAGTACATTTAATTCCAGCCACAGTCGTTCTTATGACCTCTAGACAAATGATACCAGGCAAATACCCCGTGTCAGAGGAAAGGCCAAGGTCAGACACTCACAAACACACACATACATGCACGCACGCACACGCAAACACACACACACACACACACACACAACACACACACACATGTATACATACACATACACACAGGAGCGCGACGTCAAAAAGTTGAAGAGACAGTCGTGTTTCTCTCTTTATCTGTGTATCTATCTATCTTCCCTTCTTTCTTCCTCTCTTTCTTTCTTTCTAGCTATCTTTCTCTCTTTTTTTCAAGGGATGTATTTCACAGTGTTCTTTTGCTATTTTGTAAAGTGTCAGTATATCATTATCATTGTCGTTATTGTTACCATTATCATCATTATATTTATTGGCATTTAAGCCATGAGCTTGTCATCATCATCATCTTCATCATTTTAATTATCATTATTATTATTATAATAATTATTGTCATTATTATTATTAGTCTTACCATTGTTATTATCATCACTATCATCATTATCATCATCACCATCATCATCATCACCATCATCATCATCATCACCATCATCATCATCATCATCATTATCTTTATCATTATTCTTGCTGCTGCTATTGTTAGCCTCATCTACATTATCATTATCATTAGTATTGTTATCTTTATCATTATTATTATCATTAATATTAACATTATCATCACAATTGAAACT
>NC_061837.1:6679819-6689819 GCF_019202785.1 Penaeus chinensis
AGAGGGAAGAGAGGCAACGGGACAAGGAGAAAGAGGGAATAGAGGGAACGGGATAAGGAGAAAGAGGGAATAGAGGGAACGGGAGAAAGAGAAAGGAAAAGGAGAAATGATGTTAGGGGAGAGTGAGAATATGAGAGGAAAGTGAACGATATGTGAGGAGGAAGTGTGAACGATATGAGGGGAAGGAGGGAATGCCATGAAGGGAAAAGAGGAAACGACATATAAGGGGAAAATGGGAATGCTATGAGGGGAATGAGGGAATAGAGGGGATGTTATGAGGGGAAAATAGGACTGTTATGAGGGGAAAGAGGAAGCGATATGAGGGGGAAAATAGGAATGCCATGAAGGGAAAAAAGGAAACGACATTTAAGGGGAAAATGGGAATGCTATGAGGGAAAAGAGGATGCTATATGAGGGGAAAATAGGAATGCTATGAGGGGAAAAAGGAAGCGATATGAGGGGAAAATAGGAATGCTATGAGCGGAAAGAGGAGGCGATATGAGGGAAAATAGGAATGCTATGAGCGGAAAGAGGAAGCGATATGAGGGAAAATAGGAATGCTATGAGGGAAAAGAGGAGGCGATATGAGGGAAAATAGGAATGCTATGAGCGGAAAGAGGAAGCGATAGGAGGGGAAAATAGGAATGCTATGAGCGGAAAGAGGAAGCGATAGGAGGGGAAAATAGGAATGCTATGAGGGAAAATAGGAATGCTATGAGCGGAAAGAGGAAGCGATAGGAGGGGAAAATAGGAATGCTATGAGCGGAAAGAGGAAGCGATAGGAGGGGAAAATAGGAATGCTATGAGCGGAAAGAGGAAGCGATAGGAGGGGAAAATAGGAATGCTATGAGCGGAAAGAGGAAGCGATAGGAGGGGAAAATAGGAATGCTATGAGGGAAAATAGGAATGCTATGAGCGGAAAGAGGAAGCGATAGGAGGGGAAAATAGGAATGCTATGAGGGAAAATAGGAATGCTATGAGCGGAAAGAGGAAGCGATAGGAGGGGAAAATAGGAATGCTATGAGCGGAAAGAGGAGGCGATATGAGGGAAAATAGGAATGCTATGAGCGGAAAGAGGAAGCGATATGAGGGAAAATAGGAATGCTATGAGGGAAAAGAGGAGGCGATATGAGGGAAAATAGGAATGCTATGAGCGGAAAGAGGAAGCGATAGGAGGGGAAAATAGGAATGCTATGAGCGGAAAGAGGAGGCGATATGAGGGAAAATAGGAATGCTATGAGCGGAAAGAGGAAGCGATATGAGGGAAAATAGGAATGCTATGAGGGAAAAGAGGAGGCGATATGAGGGAAAATAGGAATGCTATGAGCGGAAAGAGGAAGCGATAGGAGGGGAAAATAGGAATGCTATGAGCGGAAAGAGGAAGCGATAGGAGGGGAAAATAGGAATGCTATGAGGGAAAATAGGAATGCTATGAGCGGAAAGAGGAAGCGATAGGAGGGGAAAATAGGAATGCTATGAGCGGAAAGAGGAAGCGATAGGAGGGGAAAATAGGAATGCTATGAGCGGAAAGAGGAAGCGATAGGAGGGGAAAATAGGAATGCTATGAGCGGAAAGAGGAAGCGATAGGAGGGGAAAATAGGAATGCTATGAGGGAAAATAGGAATGCTATGAGCGGAAAGAGGAAGCGATAGGAGGGGAAAATAGGAATGCTATGAGGGAAAATAGGAATGCTATGAGCGGAAAGAGGAAGCGATAGGAGGGGAAAATAGGAATGCTATGAGCGGAAAGAGGAAGCGATAGGAGGGGAAAATAGGAATGCTATGAGGGAAAAGAGGAAGCGATATGAGGGAAAATAGGAATGCTATGAGGGAAAAGAGGAGGCGATAGGAGGGGAAAATAGGAATGCTATGAGGGAAAATAGGAATGCTATGAGGGAAAAGAGGAAGCAATGTGAAGCGAGGGGACAAGGTGAGGGGGTAAGAAGGACGCGATATGAAGAGAACGAGGGGACAATATGAGAGGAAAATGTATTATTATCACTTCCTGGAAACCACCTTACCTGTTACTGCCTGAATATTGAATTGTTGTTTTCACCCTTGAATGTCGTTAATGCCACTCTAGCCTCGACCCAGGCCACTTTGCCGGCGAGAGAATAAAAAAAAAAAAACCGTATTTACGCGAAAAGGGGACGAAATTGTCGTTAAATAGGGGTCGGGGTGGGGGGGGGGGAGAGGAAGGAGGAGGGGGGAAGGGGGGGAGGGGGGGGAACGGTGAGCTTTCATTAATCAAAGCCGACGAAGGTAAATGGGTCGGAAGATGGAGTTTTCGCCTAAGGAATTTCGTTCTTCGATTTCTTTCATTTCTTGACGTTTGTCTTCGGGTTCGATTCGAAATGGTGTTCCGTAGAGACGAGATTTTTGTTTTTCCTTGGTGATGGAAAGATCGGTCACGCAACGCAAGCTCTCATTCACTCACTCACTCACACACACACGCGAACACACACACACACACACACACACACACACACACACACACACACACACACACACACACACACACACACACACACACACACATACACACACATATATACACAATTACACGTACACGTACACGTACACGCTCACGTACATGTACATACACGCCCACACAAACACACAAACACATAAACACACACAACCACAGCTCATAGAATTAACATGACACCGCGCCGGGGTGGGGGGAGGGGGGTAAAGTACTGCAACCTCCCCCCCCCCCCCCACACACACAAAAAAAAGAAGCTGTTTGGTCCGCAGCGGCCTCAGTCCGCACGTGCCTCGAGCTGTTAATGCCAGATCACGTTTACGCCTTGAAGTTGAAATCCACTTGGCGTTTGTGTCTTTGGCAGAGCGAAGCTGAAGTGACAGAGAGCCATGAGGTCGGAAATGGCTGAGCCTTGCCAAAAAGAGCGAGGCCAGGAACTCCACATGAAGGGCGACGCCACCTGTGCTTGCAGGCAGTAAAGGGCACGGTGCCCAGAGCTTGAACCGAGCTTTTCCTGGGACGGCTGGAGTTTTCTGCTTGCCTTCTCGTTATTAGCCTTTCCCAGAAGCGCACTGATAAAAGACGTCTTGATTAATTCCTCGCACACGTGTATATACATATAAATTCTGTAAACAGACGTACGCGCACACACACGCGCACACACGCACGTACGCACGCGCACACACACACACACATATACGTTACATTTTTATTATTATTATTATTATTATTATTATTATTGTCATTATTATTATTATTATTATTATTATTGTCATTATCATTATTATCATCATCATTATTATTATTATTATTATTATTATTATTATTATTATTATTATTAATATCATCATTATTATCATCACCAACATCATAATGATCATTTCAAATTTATCATTATTAATATTATCATCGATTTCTCAAGTAGCTACGACCAAGATCCACACACCAGTACTTCAACAGGCCCTTGGCTACGACCACCTCCAGCGGGTCGTCCGTCGCCTTCCCGCAGAGGGGCGCCGACCCGACCCATTTAAGTTGGCGGCGGAGTCTTGGAAACTTGGAGTTGGGGGAAGGAATTTCTCGAACTTTGGGCGCTTATGGTCAAAGAGCGAGGCGAGCGGAGTTTCGGATTATTCGTGTTGTGTTTATTTTTATGTTTATCTTTATTATTATTATTATTATTATTATTATTATTATTATTATTATTATTATTATTTTTTTTTTTTTTTTTTTTTTTTTTTTTTTTTTTTTTTTAGGGATGTGCTTTTTTCTTTTTCTTTCTTTCTTCCCTTGCTTTTCTCTCTCTCTCTCTCTCTCTCTCTCTCTCTCTCTCTCTCTCTCTCTCTCTATCTATCTATCTATCTCTCTCTCTCTCTCTCTCTCTCTCTCTCTCTCTCTCTCTCTCTCTCTCTCTCTCTTCTTTTCTTTTCTTTCTCGACTTCTGTCTTCTTTTCAATGTTTTTTTCATTCATTTAATGTCTTTCTTTTATTTCCTTTTTACCGATGTCGGATTAGGTTGGTTGATACTAATGTTTTATTGATGATCGATCGGTCGTCTGATATTTATTTACGTGTCAGATCCTAACACATTGGTTAACGATAAATGATATGTGATTAATTGCTTCGTGTCGAGGTCGATGGCATGCTAATGGTTCGTGGAATAGTGTGCTTCTCTGCATTTTGTGGTTTATGACTTAATAGCACACATACACACATACGGTCACGCACACACACACACGCACGCACGCACGCGAGTACACACACGCACGCACGCACGCACGCACACACACACACACACACACACACACACACACACACACACACACACACACACACATATATATGACTGTCGCGATGGTCCAGTTGTCAGAGCACTGGACTCTGAGACTCTAGTCATGAGTTCAATTCCTCGCCGCGGCAGTCGTAAAAATGCCTGCACTCCGACTGCTGACTCGAGCCCGATCTCACGTCAAACGCAGGTGTCGTAGGGGAAGTCGCCGCCGTGGCACCAGTGGTTGATTAGGAAGGGCATCCAATCAGGCAAGGGCCAGACTGCCAAATAACCTCTCAAAAAAGGATTAAAGAGAGGCCGATTTCCTGCAGTGGAATAAAGGGCTATTGAAAAAGAAAAATGTATATACATGAATACATATGTATATATATATTTATTTATTTGTTTATTTATTATACAGTGTACGAGTAAGATGCAAAACTGCTTGCTCTACACTCTCCGTGGTTCAGTGTAATCATATTTTTTTTTTGCCAATTAATGTTAAGAATTTCCAACAATTATAAAAAAAAAAGTTCAGTGCAGCTTATTGCCGTACATTGCACAAAAACAAGAAAAAAAAGAAAGAAAAAGAAAACAAAAAGGAAAACAAGAAAAAAGAGAGAGAGAGAAAGAGAGAGAGAGAGAGAGAGAGAGAAAGAGAGAGAGAGAGAGAGAGAGAGAGAGAGAGAGAGAGAGAGAGAGAGAGAGAGAGAGAGAGAGAGAGTTAATTAAGTTGATGGTAGTGCCCATGATAATGATGCTAGAAGGGTGATAATGAGTCTCTTGGAAAAGAGGTTTCCATGATCAAGTTCTCGTGCTTCTTCTTGTTTTTTTGTTTTTTTCTTTTTTTTTTGTCTTCCTTTTCTTCATCTTCCTTTTCTTTTCTTTTTTCTCTTTCTTCCTCCTTCTCCTCCTCCTCCCTTTCTTTTTGTTTCCTTCTCCTTCTCCTCCTCCTCGTTATCTTCTTCTGATCCTTGAGATATATGGAGATAAAGAAAGAAAGAATGATAGAAAAAGGAAAGAGAGAAAAAAAAATGCAAGTAAAAAAGAAAGATAGAGAGAAAGGGACAAATAGAGAGAGAGCGTGACAAAGACAGACAAAGACAAAAAGGCAGAAAATCGCCAACTTTGTGCCAGCAGTCAATATCAATTTATAAAAATCTCAACATTTTTGCGAATCCCAAAATGGTGGAAACCTTGAAAAAAACACGAATGATAATAAAAATGATAATAATAATAACGATAATAAATATAATAATTAAAATAATAATGATAATGATAATAATAGCAATAATAATAATAACAATAACAATAAAAACTGTAAACCCATAAGTCAGAAATTATGTCGAGAAAGTTTTGTTTAGACAAATTAAAGCATTATCATTCTGACGAGAAGTGTAGCTATGTTGGCGTTATTTGTGTGTTGAATATGACCTTGTGTGGGATTCGCGTTTTTTATCTTTGATATATTACTTTTGTTGTTAGTTATTATTATTATTATTATCATTATTATTATTACTATTACTATTACTATTACTATTACCATCACCATCACCATCATCATAATCATTATCATCATCATCATCATCATCATCATCATCATCATCATCACCACCACCATCACCATCATCATCACCATCATCATCATCATCATCATCATCATCATCATCATCATCATCATCACCACACCACCACCACCATCACCACCACAACCACCACCTTCATCACCACCACCATCATCACCACCACCACCACCACCACCTTCATCACCACCACCATCATCATCATCATCATCATCACCACCACCACCACCTTCATCACCACCACCATCATCACCACCACCATCATCACCACCACCACCACCACCACCTTCATCACCATTATCATCATCATCATCATCATCATTATAATTATCATTATTATCTTCATCATCATCACCACCACCACCATCATCATCATCACTAATGGGCTGTGTTTGATGCCCTTTGTCCCATAGTCGCGTAGGCCTATGACGTCATAGCTACGTCATGCCATTGTGAACACCGCGCATGAACCTGTCATTTGTGCAGATTATTGTGGTGTTAGATTGACGTCGGCGCCTGTCAATTCGTTTTGTTTTGTCACCGACTTAGTAATACTGTTGGTGTGTGTTTTTATGGGTTAATTTATTTATATACATTACGCCGGAGTGTTATAAAGGTTGCTGTGTGCTTTTGGTTTATTCGTTTATTGATAAATATGGCGCGGCATTGCGTTTTCTTTCAAGACTTTAGAATTGCATAAGAGAAGGAATTATAAGCCAGACTTGCTAAAGAGATCTATGACGTTGGTAACCTCTTTGCATTGACTAAACCATGGCGCTTTTACATATAGGTTTTACATTTTACTCTATCGACTGAACGGTAAGTAAGCCTATTCGTGCCCGTTACCAGGAACGTCAGTGTGAGTAACTGTACAGTCTTTGTTGGCGGTTTTTTTTTCGAAATCTTCTTGGTGTATATTTTGGTCGATGTGGAAAGTGAATACGTAAACGATTAGATTTGTGGCTGTAACGATTTTTTTTTCTTTTCATATTGAATAATTGTAAATGCCTGTGACAAATCTATACTGCGGCAGGATCAACAGAACAAAGGACTTGGAACTGTTATAGCCAAGGTATCTCGTTCCTGGAAATTTACTTATTAAGAAATTCACTCGAGTTGACACGTGGTGTATTATTTGTGAGTAATAGTTAAATCCCTTGTTACATTTCATTGATTAAGGCTTCATTACATAGCTGTCAGTATAGTTATCCAGTCACCTGTTAGTAGATTCACTTCAGATACATATTGTTAAGATTTTGATATGATAACCATCGGTGATATGTCACTGCGTCGATTTATGTAACACTTTTATATAGAGTGATAGATAGATAGATAGATAAATAGTTTCAATAGCAATGTCTGGTGATGTTTCATTGCTACGATATTATCAATATCCTTCAATATCCCTGTTTTTATTATGTTGCTAATAATGACATATACCGGTGACACTGCATAATCGCTTATAAACAAATCATTTACACCTCACTCTGTCATATCATATCAAGCAGACAGGAACCTCGAAAGTTATGTGCTATACTTTCTTGTAGTTAATAAGATATTAAATATCTATCTAACAATGTCTGTCTATCTTTCTATATGTCAGTCTGTGTAATATTTGTCTGTCTGTCTGTCTGTACGTCTACCTATCGTGCATATTCATAAACACATACATACATACATGCATGTACGTGTATATATACATATATGTATATATTGGGATATTGTATAAATATTTTTTACTGCTAACGATTATTTAATGTTTAGAATATAAACGTATTTACAGCCGTAGTTATTCTGCATGTTTTTGTGATGTTCATAGGCGTTGCCTTATGAATTAGAGTTCAATGCCTCTTGTAAATAGGCCTACGCTCCACAGAGAGAGAGAGAGAGAGAGAGAGGGAGGGAGGGAGGGAGGGAGGGAGGGTGTGTGTGTGTGTGTGTGTGTGTGTGTGTGTGTGTGTGTGTGTGTGTGTGTGTGTGTGTGTGTGTGTGTGTGTGTGTGTGTGTGTGTGTGTGTGGGTATGTGTGTGTGTGTGTGTGTGTGTGTGTGTGTGTGTGTGTGTGTGTGTGTGTGTGTGTGTGTGTGCTTGCGTGCGTGCGTGCATGCGTGCGTGTACTTGAGTGTGTATATGTGTGTTTAACTGAATTAAAATAAATTGAAGATCAGTCCTTTGTCATATCGTATGCATATACAACCACACTCAAATATCGACACCGTGTTTACTTTTTTAAAACTCATTAATACCGCATATTGCTATCACCTTCCCGGCAACCCACACTGTCCCTCCACTAACTATAATAAGCAGTACGCCCTTGAGTCACACGGAGTCCCTCTATCTTGAACTTCGACTCCCCGGTAGCAGAGAGAATGCACGCTGTCTGTAAGGGTATCCTGCGCGGGGGTCCCTCCCAGGAGAGCTGTCGTGTGCGGAAGGGGACGGGGCGGTCTCTTGTGAATGTCCCCGACGGTTTTTTTTTTTTTTTTGGGGGGGGGGAGGGACTTGAAATGGGGATGTTGTTGTAGGCTTTGTGTGGAACTGTCATTGGTGGGGTGAATGGGAAGTGTATATATACACACCTGTGTGTGTGTATACAATATATATATATATATATATACATATACATATACATATACATATACATATACATATATATACACATACACATACACATATACACATACACATATACACACACATACACATACACATACACATACACATACACATACACATACACATACACATGCATACATACATACATATACGCACACATACATACATACATACATACATACATACATACATACACACACACACACACACACACACACACACACACACACACACACACACACACACACACACACACACACACATATATATATTTATATATGTGTGTGTGTGTGTGTGTGTGTGTGTGTGTGTGTATGTGTGTGTGTGTGTGTGTGTGTGTGTGTGTGTGTGTGTGTGTGTGTGTGTGTTTGTGTATGTAAATATTTATATATTTATGTATCTAGATAGATAGATTATATATATAGATAGATTATAGATATATAGATAGGTCGATTATAGATATATTGATAGATGGATATAGACTGATAGAAAGATGGATATAGATTGATAGATAGATATATAACTTACAGATATATGTGTCTATAGATATATATATAACTTACAGATATATGTGTATATAGATATATAACTTACAGATATATGTGTATATAGATATATAACTTACAGATATATGTGTATATAGATATATAACTTACAGATACATGTGTATATAGATATATAACTTACAGATATATGTGTATATAGATATATAACTTACAGATACATGTGTATATAGATATATAACTTACAGATATATGTGTATATAGATATATAACTTACAGATATATGTGTATATAGATATATAACTTACAGATACATGTGTATATAGATATATAACTTACAGATACATGTGTATATAGATATATAACTTACAGATATATGTGTATATAGATATATAACTTACAGATATATGTGTATCTAGATATATAACTTACAGATACATGTGTATATAGATATATAACTTACAGATATAAGTGTATATAGATATATAACTTACAGATACATGTGTATATAGATATATAACTTACAGATACATGTGTATATAGATATATAACTTACAGATATATGTGTATATAATATATATATATATACATATACATATACATATACATATACATATACATATATATACACATACACATACACATATACACATACACATACACATACACATACACATACACATACACATACACATACACATACACATACACATGCATACATACATACACACACACACACAGAAAGAAAGGAGAAAGAAAGAAAAAGAAAGAGGAAAAAAGACTGAAAGAAAGAAAGAAAGAGAGAAAAATAGAAAGAAAGAAAGAGAGAAAGACAGAAAGAGAAAGAAAGAGAAAGAGAGAAAAAAGGACAGAAAGAATGAAAGAAAAAGAGAGAAGGAAAGAAAGAGAGAGAGAAACCCCATAGGTCGCTTGGCAATGGCAGTGGCTGCGGTCGTGCCTGATAGCCTCACGCAGCACCTTGGAACATGCCTGAGGAGTGAGACAGTGTGACCTCGCATGCCACAAGGTCATCCTGGCCCTGAC
>NC_061837.1:6694819-6697319 GCF_019202785.1 Penaeus chinensis
TTGTATTCATATTAACTAAACAATAATAATGGACGAACGAGAACAGAAATGAATTCACTGTTCCCAATATATCGTGTCTGTCTTTTTTTTTTTTTTTTTCATTTGCGTTAAAATATCATAACTTCAATCGTACCTAAATACACATATGCATTACACGATCCAATTCCTTTAATCAGACATTCTTAACTCTTGCTTTCATTTTTCACTTCCTTTCCTTTTATCCTCTTCTTATCATTCTATCCTTCCTTACAGCTAATCTATTCCTTCTTCGCGCCGCCGCAGCCCCGAAGCCGCTTTCCCAGGCAGCCGCTGTGAAAACATCAAACGACCTCATTACCCGAATCGCGGTCAGAATCCCAACCCTGTTTCCTCGGATACGAAAACGCCCGAGCGATATCTGGGGGGGGGGGGGGGGGGGGGGGGATTAATTAAAAAAAAAAAAAAAAAAAAAAAGGTTACGGACCGGTTTATCACTTCCTCCTCGACTGCCTGCTACAACTTCCGGGTGACAACTGACACGGGGTACATCTGCCTCCGAGATCGTAGCGAGGGAGGGGTGGAAGGTGGAGGGGAGGGGAGGGGAGGGGAGGGGAGGGCAGAGGCAAAATGGGTGAGAGAAGGAGGGGGGGGGGAGGGAGGAGGGAGTGTAATTCAAAGGGTGAAAGCAGGGGAAGCGGAGGTATTTAGGAGGGGGTGGTTGGGGTAGAGAGGGAGTATAGCATGGAAGGGGTTGGGGAAGACGGGGGTAGGAAAGAGTTGGAGAGGAGGGGAAAGGGAGTTAAACCAAAGGATAGGAGACGAAGGAGGGGAAGCAAGGAATAGGGGAGTCAAGGAATAGGGGAGCCAAGGAATAGGGGAGCCAGGGAAGGGTAGAGGAAGTTGGTGGGAAAAAAGGGGGTAAAGAAAGTTGTTGGAGAAGAGGCAAGGGAGCAAGGAGTAAAGGGTATTAATTAACTACTCGGAAAAAAAAGAATATTTACAGCTTGCCTCGTAAGGGCTCTAAAGCAAGCTCGCAAATTAAATAGGAAGCGCTGAATGAACTCGATCCTTCACCCCTACGCCCCCCCCCCTCCCTCCACACGTGGTGATCGATGGGGGGAAGGGGGGCGTTAACAAGAGGCACGTGGCAGACAGCGCTTGGGACTGAAACGCACGTCGTCCGAAGCACCTGGCTGGACTGCATCCCACAATGGCCTCGCTCTCGCTCTCCCTCTCCTTCCCTCCCCCTCCTTCTCTCTCCCTCCCCTCTCTCTTCTCTTCTCTCTCCTCTTTCTCTCTCCTCTTTCTCTCTCTCTCTCTCTCACTCTCTCCTCTCTCTCGTCTTCTCTCTCTCTCCTCTCTCTCTCTCCTCTCCCTCCCTCCCTCCCTCCCTCCCTCCCTCCCTCCCACCCTCCCTCCCTGCCCCTCCCTCCACCCCTTCCTCCCTCCCCCACCCCCCTCTCTCCTCTCTCTTCTCCTCCTCTCTCTCTCTCTCTCCTACTCTCTCTCTCCTCTCTCTCATCCTCTCTCTCTCTCATCACTCTCTCACCCCACTCTCTCTATTTATCTTAATAAAAAAAAAAAAAAAAAAAAAAAAGGTTTACGGACCGGTTAAATCACTTCCTCCTCGACTAGCCTCTACAACTTCGGTTGACATCTGACACGACGCGGGTAACATCTTCCTCCGAGATTCGAGCGAGGAGGGGTGGAAGTGGAGGGGAGGGGAGTGGAGGTTAGGGTAGGGCAGAGGCAAAAATGGGTGAGAGAAGAGGGGGGTGGGGGTGAGGAGGAGTGTAATGTCCAAAAGGTGAAAGCAGGGGGAAGCTGAGGTAGATAGTGAGGGGTGTGGTTGGGTGTAAGAGGTATTATAGCATGGAATGGTTGTGAAGGACGGGGGTAGGAAAGAGTTGGAGAGGAGGGGAAAGGGAGTTAAACCAAAGGATAGGAGACGAAGGAGGGGAAGCAAGGAATAGGGGAGTCAAGGAATAGGGGAGCCAAGGAATAGGGGAGCCAGGGAAGTGTAGAGGAAGTTGGTGGGAAAAAAGGGGGTAAAGAAAGTTGTTGGAGAAGAGGCAAGGAGGCAAGAGTAAAGGAATTGAAATGAACTACGCGGAAAAAAAGAATATTATACAGCTTGCCTCGTAAGGGCTCTAAAAGCAGAGCTCGCAAATTATGAATAGGAATCGCTGAATGAACTCGATCCTTCACCCCTACGCCCCCCCCCCTCCCTCCACACGTGGTGATCGATGGGGGGAGGGGGGGCGTTAACAAGAGGCACGTGGCAGACAGCGCTTGGGACTGAAACGCACGTCGTCCGAAAGCACCTGCGGGACTGCATGCCCACAATGTGGCCCGTTCTCAGCTCGTTCACCTCGTCCTTACCCACCCCTCCTTCCTGCTCTCCCTCCCCCTCCCTTCTCTTCTCTCGCTCCTCTTTTCGTCTCGTCGCTCTTTCCCTCTCTTCTCTCTCGCTGCTCTTCTCTCATCTCTCTGCTCCATCTCTCTCCAGTCACCTCCTCTC
>NC_061837.1:6702319-6704819 GCF_019202785.1 Penaeus chinensis
CGTGAGGTGCCGAGCGAAGGTTTTTGGGACATTTAGGAATATTTCACGATCGTTTCCTTGTTTTTTGTCGTGTTTGTTTTCGTTCCTCCCCCCCCCTTCTTTTTTTTTCGTTTTCAGTTTTGTCGCTCAGCTTAATTTTAAATTAGTTTCTTTGTCTCCCTTTTTTATTATCATTGTTGTTATTTTTTATTTATTTATTTATTTTTTTTTTTACAATTTTGTCACTTTCTCTCTTTTTATATATATTTTGTCCCCTCTTTTTTGTCTTTATTTTCAATTTAGTCTCTGTCTCTATAATCTGGTCTCTTTTGCCATTTTTACTCTGTCTCTTTACAATTTTCTCTCTTTTTCTCATTTTTCTCGGTCTCTTTACAGTTTTCTCTATTACTATATTTTCTCTGTCGACAATTTTCTCTTTTACTATTTTTTTCTCTTCTTCATAATTCTTTTCTTGTTTCTTGTGTAGGCCGTCTCGATTGCTACAGGAATGAAATAGTTGACATTGTACTTGAAGAAAGAGAGGTCATTGTGTTTCATACCCTGTGCTGAGGAAACTTTTCTTTCTTTACGCAAATAATCGAGTGTTTCATCCATGCTATCGCGACCTCCTTTTTTTAAAATTCCGGTTAGCTTTATGTCGAAAAGAAGGAGAAAAAGGAGAAGGAGAAGAACAACAAGAACATGATGAAGAAGACGAAGACGAGGAAGAAGAAGAAAAAAAAGAAGGTGAAAACGAAAAACAAGCATAAGATGAAGAAAACGAAGATGAAACGAAACGAAGTAGAAGAAGACGAAGATGAAGAACAAGAACAAAAGGAACAAGACGAACAAGGAAAACAAGAACAAGGAGAACAAGGAAAACAAGAACAAGAAGAAAATAAAACCCATGAACCCACCAGTACCCCTTTCCCGTAGCAACTCCAGCGGGCCTTGAGGTCAGGAGGTCCGAGACAGCAGGCAAGTGAAAGATGAACTGTCAGTCATCGTTACTTCCCCCTCCAGAGGGAACCACTCCGCCAAACATTGTTACCTTCTGAATGCGTGCCAGAAGACTCGACGACTTCGGTTGGAAAGAGATTTGTGTGGGTTCTTTAAGGCACTGGCTTGTGGGAGTAGGAGGGGGAGGGGGAGAGGGGAGGGAGAAGAGAGGGAGAAGGAAGGAGGGAGTGGAAGAAGGGGGGCGAGGTACGTAGGGAGGGGGAGAAAGGAGGGAGAGGGAAGTAGGGAAGGAGGGAGTGGGAGGTAGGTAGGGAGTGGGAAAAGGGAGGGGGGAGATAGGTAGGGAGTAGGAGAAGAGAGGAGATAGAGGGAGGGAGTGGGTGTGTGAGTGAGGAAAAGGAGGGGGAGAAGGTAGGGAGGGAGGGAATGAGAGTGGGGGAGGGAGAGAGAGAGAGAAAGAGAAAGAGTTTGTCAGAAATAAAAAAAACTCCCGTATTACTGAAATCTTACTGACCTGATTTTCGAAGTGATTTATCTCAGTAAAGGATTAAAAATTTTTCTTTTCGAATCCTCACCCCATCAAAAACAGGAGTTTTAAATTCAAGTTGTTTTTAGGCTTTTTTGGAAAAAAATATTTTATGGGGGTTTTACCGGTTATATCAGGGGACGGGGTTTTGGGGGGTAATAAAAATTGGTTGGGTCCCGGTTTAGGGGGGGGACCGGTTTGGCCGTTTTTTTTTTTTTTTTTTGGAAAAAACTTGCCGGGAAGTTTTTTTGGGTTTGGGTATCAACGCCTTTTTTTTTTTTTCCATTTTTTTTTTTTTAAAAATTTTAAAAGGAGGTTTTGGGGTTTAAATGTTACCGGTTTTTTACCAGTTGCCATTGAGCCTGGAACTGCCGGGTTGTCGTTATTCATTTAGGATCTATAAAGGATTTTGTGTTTAAAACCCTTTTGGGTTTGAAGGAGAGATCGATTTTTGTTGGTGGGTTTTTCCCCTCTTTTCCTCTTTCTCTTTTTTCTCCTTTCTCCTCTCTCTCTCTCTCTTCTCTCTCTTTTTCTCTCTCTCTCTTCTCTCTCTCTTCCCCTCTCTCTCTCTCTCTCTCTCTCTCTTTCTCTATCTCTCTCTCTCTCTCTCTCTCTCTCTCTCTCTCTCTCTCTCTCTCTCTCTCTCTCTCTCTCTCTCTCTCTCTCCCTTCCCTCTCTCTCCCTTCTTCCTTCCCTCTCACTTCCCCCCCTCACTTTCTCCCCCTCCCTCCCTCCCTCCCTTCCTTCCCTAACTCTCCTTCCCTCCCTCCCTTCCTCTCTCGTTTCCTCTCACCCGCTTCTTTCTATCCATCCATTTATCTGTCTTTCCCCATTACCCCTCTCTCTCTCCCTACGTAAATGCGATCAAAGTAACTGAAAGCCGTCACGTGATTTATCAGGTAATGTTTCATGCTAATTAAGCTTTTCCCACATATGAATTCAGAATTAACTCTTAAAAGCACACGGTCATCAAGTAATGACCATCGCAATGAAGTCAATTTATACTTATTACCATTTGCCTCGAGCAGTTTGTAT
>NC_061837.1:6724819-6727319 GCF_019202785.1 Penaeus chinensis
TTCTTTGTGTGTATTTGTGAGTATATATTTTGTTATTCAGTGACTATGTGTGTCATTGCGTATCTGTTGAATCAATTATTCATTTGTCATATTCCCGGTAACAACATTGATAATAACAATTCCTTTGAGATACGAACAAGCGTTCATATCGGGTCAGGGTCACGTGTGCTGCTACCCTTAACCCTGGTTCTTATGATCTCTGGAGACGACCCAAGATCATACGTGCAGTCTCGAGTGGCTTTTAAAAGGGAGGAAGAGAGTGGAGTGAGAGAGGAGGAAGAGGTTAAGGGAGATGTCAGATAGAAAGCGATAAACGAACAAGGCAGAAAAAATGGACGGTAATTGGGAATATTGATAATAAAGGAAAAAATATGCAAAGAAGTATTGATGCACGAGCGTGGTCAAGCGCGCGCAGGCGCACACATATCCGCAAGCGCTTGTTTTATATATAAGTACGCTCGGAAATACGGACGAATGCTTACCTTTCCCCTCGCCGCAATTAGTGCACAACATCGGTTCCTTCTTGCCAGCATTTTGCACGCTTGGGTGCTTTACCAGAGAGGGTGGTTGGCATTGCTTCAGAGGAAATTCACGTGGCGCAAGGAATAGCTCAACATATTTCACTTTTTGTGGATTCAGATTCCCTTTCTCCCCGAGTATCCTGCGCGTTCTTCTACGTTCTTTTTACGCCCGTCCGTATGTCGCCATCGCCATGCTCGCCCCTTCTCTCTTGACGCATCTTCCCGTCCACGCATCGTGCAGTACATTTGGAGGGAATGACTATTATTAATAGTAGTTTTTCGTGCTATATAATCTGTTTTAGTTAGTTATTATTATATAAGTATTAATGTTTTCGTTTATTTTTTTTATTTTGGATTTATCTTGGGAATACCGCATTGAATCGTAGCGTTTGCTCTATGATGCTGATAAGTCTCACAGATTACCTTCTCTGCTGACTTTCCTAAAGGTATCACTGTCATTCAAACAAAGTCACCAACCCTGACATTTACCTCTTACCCCCCTATCCCCCCCCCCTACCCTTACCCCCCCCCCCCCCCCCACCGGCCGTGGGAACGCCTCTCCCAAGGAAATCTGTTTCAGCCGGGATGTGCCGAATGAAAGACTAAAAAAGGGCAAATAAACAACGTCACGCTCTTGCTCCTTCTTTCTTCCTCTTCTTGATCCACTTTCCGCTCTTTGTTGCGTTGTTGTGCAAGCAAGCGGCCGTCTGGCGGTAACGGGCTCGGCGGCGGGAGCTTTTTATGGCCGGCCGACGGCGCGAAGGCTCGGCTGGGGCGGAGCGGCCACTCGCAGGCTGTGGCAGATCATGTTTGTTAACTGTTTTGTGTGTGTGTGTGTGTGTGTGTGTGTGTGTGTGTGTGTGTGTGTGTGTGTGTGTGTGTCTGTGCGTGTGTGTGTGTGTGTGTGTGTATATATATATGTATATATGTATATATATGTATATATATGTATATACAAAAATGTATATATATTTATGCTCACACACACACACACACACACACACACACACACACACACACACACATATATATATATATGCACACATATTTTTTTTTATTTGTATATATATATATATATATATATATATATATGTATGTTTATATACACACGCGTGTGTGTGTGTAGGTATATGTATGTGTATGTATGTAGGTACGTATTAATTGATAATACTGTTTATACTGACAGGCATGTTGCTCTTCACAAACTGTATGAAGGCGAAGACATTAGTGGCATTTGGCAAACATTAGCTTTCATGACACAGCCTGCAGACCAAATGTTAGTCATTTTTCTTTCGCTGCAATCAAGAGCGAAAATCATATTGAGACATACGCCTCACTACAGTAATTCCCTGTCATGATATTTGACACACAATTGTGCTTTTGTGCTCTGACACCTTCCAGTTCATGCTCTACTTGATTCATGTCATGCACAGGTTAGCGCATATCAAGCACGGGCGAGCCTGAGTTAATAGTATGATGTGGTTAGTTTACCAGTGTGTATGTTGGGAACTTGCCCTTCAAACGGAATTAGAAGCTCAAAAGGTTCTGCATAATTATGAAGCGTTCTTGAGAATCATTAAGAGTGATGGATGGGGATTTGAATGTGGTTCATTAATTACATCACTTGCCATCCTCTTTCCTCGTGTCTCTTCCTCTGCTTCCTTTCTTGCGTCTGTTTCTATTTTTTTCTCTCTTTCTTTCTCTCTCTCTCTCTCTCTCTCTCTCTCTCTCTCTCTCTCTCTCTCTCTCTCTCTCTCTCTCTCTCTCTCTCTCTCTCTCTCTCTCTCTCCCTCTCTCTCTCTCTCTCTCCGTCTTCCTCTACTTCTCCCTCCCCCTGTCCCTCTCCCACTCTCCTTCATTCCTTCCCTCCCTCCCTCCCTCCCTCCCTCCCTCCCTCCCTCACCCTCATCCCCTCCACACACAAAAGGCAACACGTTTATGTGTAGCATTTGTCAAATAAGTTATAATTTCAAAACTCA
>NC_061837.1:6734819-6741940 GCF_019202785.1 Penaeus chinensis
TCGCCTCCCATTTCCATAATGAGATATTCGGACATAGTGGAAGGAAAAGCATTATTGGACGCTTGTTTTAGTTGTTTCTTCCTTAATAAATAATGATGATAATAATGTTCATAATATTAACGTTAATAAAAATAACTATAATGATAATTATAATTAGGGTAAGTATGATAATGATAATATATATGATAATAATAAATATGATGATAATAAAAAATATAATGATAATATTGAGGATAACAATAAAGATAATGATATTGATAATAACAATAATAATGATACTAATGTGGATAACAATAATAATAATAACAACAACAATAATAACAATAATAAAGGACGAAACAGCCCGCGTCGCTCAGCATGATCATATGAAGGACACATCCTCACATGGAAAATATTAATGTTTGATGTCCTGATTGGTACATGGTGGAGGCGGCTGCTAATCCATATCGGCGTCTTTCCGCGCTTCCCCCGTCCCCTCCCCTTCCCCGTCCCCGTCCCCTCCCCCACCCCTCTTTTATTTCCCTTATGTAACCTGTGGCTCGTATGGACTGTGGAGAAGAAGAAAAGGGTGATGTGGTAGATGTTTGTGGTTTTGTTTCATTTCGTTGATTGTATAGAGATTACACACACACACATACACACACTCACACGTACACGCACATGCACACGCACACGCACGCACACGCACACACACACACAGACACACAACTCAACACAACACAACACATGTATCCCACCAAGTACGTCCGTCTTGGTTTCACAAGACCCAGATCCCAGATTTATCCAACCTAATCAGCTCTCCTTCTATCCCCAACGAATCATTACAAATATTCAGTGTGATTACTTTTCCGCTGACCCTGAAGGCAGGATATAATTATAAATACAATGTTTTTCTTTTGTTTACAGCATTTATTATTATTATTATTATTATTATTATTATTATTATTATTATTTACTTTTAAAGATGGGAGACAGAAGTACAAAAGAATTTAGTGTGATGTTGCAAGCGAACTCATAGATCTATTCACAAGAACGCGCACACACACACACACACACACACACACACACACACACACACACACACACACACACACACACACACACACAGGGTCTTTATATAGTGTCTGGCTCATGTTAGAGAATAGTTTCTTTGTGCAGCGACAAGATATACGGAGGGAGGTTAGAATACAGAGGCTCGCGTGAAGTACATGCGGGCAGTAGCATCAAGTGAAACCAAGGCACCCTAGTGAATATTTCTCCCCATGTCGAGTTCGTTCTGGAGGGCGCTGACCCGTCACAGCAGGCGGGGCTGTGTGCCGAGTGAGACTTACTTGGGTGGACAACACTTACCAGGGCCAGCAACATGCCAGCACGTGCATTGTGTAGATGGATTAGAGTGGCACTAAGCTTTATAACGTGAATGAATCATATTCACTATACTACTGTCCGCTGTGTGTGGAGAGTGTTTTTTTATTTGAATTTAACCCTGTTTCGTAGTAGATATATAAATACGTCGGCCTGTTACCAACACATTCCTGTATCCGTGGCTGTCTCAACGGTGATAGATCTATAGACTTTAATCTGCGTTGTCATTTGGTATCTTTACGTTCCGAAATATTTGGCTCACCTTTAAATTCCTCTGATCTGGTTGTCATAACACTGTGGGTCCAGATACATGTGTTTGTTACTGGGTGTTTGTACCGCTAGCGCCATCCGCGATTGCCCTGCTGAGACAGTGTCGATGGCGACCCCCCCCCCCCCCCCTTCCCTCGACCGTGCGTGCTCCCCCCGTCTTCCAACAACTACTGCAGTCGTCGTGGTTGGGATTCCAGTCGTGGCTTCTTGCTCGTCTGCTTAACTCTCTTGTTTTTATGCAGACTTTTGGGGTATGGAGTGAACACGAGTATTAGCAGTCGGGATAGTGCAGTGCCGGATACGTCAGCGTGAAATCTTTCCTCGGAGGTGAAAATAGAACATGCATGTATGGGTCTTTGTATGAGTGCAGATACGTGTAAGTCATATTCAGTCTTCGTAATGAGAAATCGGAATAGGCCAGGAAGGAATTAGAAATATATTTTTTGTGATGTTTAGATCTTAGGTTTAGACCTATCCGACTGTAATGATATTTTGTGCAGTTTGTGTTATGCTGCAAAATTGATTGTCATGATTTCCAGTAAACTTGAAGGAATAAAATGTTGCCTAGTGCGATATGACATGCAATCATAAGACTTCACATCTCGATTTTGCCACAACACTGAAATCACTTGAGTAAACATGAATGTCGGCACAGATGAGTGCATGAATTTAAAACTGTTTAATCCTTGCAGTTGCTAATACTAATAGGTGTATGAGGGTATGTGTGGGAAATTAGACGGCAAATAAAATAAGAGGGAATGTGAAAACGCAGCGGCGGGTCTCGTGGCGTGATTTGACAGGTACAGGTATGTCTTCTTTTGCTAAAATTTTGTTGCATAAAGGCTGCAAGAGAGATGTGATGGTCTGTATTTTTGACGAGTGAAGTTGTTTTCACAAAATGATGATTGATTACATTACAGGATTAATACTCACACACTATGTTTTCCTAGACAATCAGTGGGTAGTATTCATAATGGAGTTAAATCCAGTTCTAGCAACAAACAGGGTATCAGTAAAATTGTGTGATGTGCATTTATTATTAGCGATATTAAAGGTACGATATATATATGAACTTGTTTGTTGTTTATGGTGTTTTGCAACTGCAGATTATTATTTGTGCTGCAATTGGCCTGAAATTCACCCTTCCACTTCATCATGATTAGATAATATTGCCTTTCCGAGGATGATCCCGCGGGGCATGAAGGGAAATGAGGGTTAATGGCTTCCAATTACGGACGTTGGATTGAAATGGTGAGTAATTTTCGGATGACATGCAGCCAAGCGATCAGAGGGAAACCTCGAGGTGATTCGTCAGGATTAGGAATATTGTAAGAACGGAGGAAGAGGAGGAGGAGGAGGAGGAAGGGTGGGTAGGGGAGGCTTTAAAATTTAAATAAAAGGTATTTCCTCAGAGGTTTAAACAAATGAGGGCATTTCATTTCAGATCTTGTTGTGATATTTATGTACTCTTCTTGAATATTATATAATGTGTAACCTGTCATTTGTTGTTCAGTCGAGACGAGTTCATGAAGTTGTTTTCTCTCCCTTCCCCGCCCCTTGCCCCTTCCTTCCTCCCACCTCCTTCCTACTACCCCCGCCCCCTGCCCCCCTCGGCCCTTCCTTCCCCCTTCTACCTCCTTCCCTACTGCCCCCGCCCCTCCCCTTGCCCCCTTACCCCCCCGTGCAGGCCATATCTACACCACCACCCTGCAGCGACTCCAGAGATACCCAGTCATGTTGACGCCCGACACGGAGACTCGGCGCGTTGTAGGAGGTCAGGATTCTCTTCATGTGTTCATGTGCTGCCCCTCCCCCCCTCCGCCCCCCTCCTCCCTCAACCCCCCCCCTCTCTGTGTCGCCCTCGCTGTCCTAAGGCTTTTTATGTAACCCACGTGCATTGGCGGGAGCTTGGTTTAGAGGAAGCTTTCCATGGTCTCTAAGGGTACGACTTCCCAGCATAACAACGCCCTCGGTGCCCCTCGCTCCCCATGACCAAGGGCAGGAAGGACTGGAGCTCGGTTGCGGTACACCCTGAGCATGGCTGGAATCTGAAAGGAGAATCGCGTGAACTTTTTGTCACCTTTCTTCCCATCCCTATATGTGTCTGTGTCGATGATATAAGGAAAGGAGATTTTTTGTTTTTATTTTTTTATTGTTTTTTCGTTACCTGCATGTTGAGGGCGAAATGATAGTGTTTTATGATGTATTTATCCCCCCAACGTTTTCTTCTGCATGAGTAAGAGAGAAAAAAAGTAATTCGATACTTTTTTTTTTTTTATAAATGTTTGTTACCTATTGAGTGGTTACGATGTCGCATGATCTGTTTTCTGTTTGTCAGTTAATGATCTAAGATTAAATTCAAAAACATTTTCGAAAGTTCAGGAACTCATGAATAATATGCAATGACCCGGCGCATCCCGAATGCTAACTTGACACATGTCCAAGACTAAGGCTCGAAATGCATCAAAGGCGGACTGCAATAAGATTCAAATGTACTTATTTAGGTCTTCAAATTGCAAGGGCCTTTTGATCACCCGCGGTCAAAGACGAACACGCTTTGATGAGGAGCTTTTCACGTGATTATGCTATTTATTAAGTCAAGTTATTTTTCCCGGGCCTTTTTTTTTAGAAGTCTAGTGCCCATATGACACTAACGATTAATTATACATTCCCAGTCGCCCGTTTCGGAACAAAAATGTTAATTGTTTTACATCAGTCCCCCGAGAATAAAAAAGAGCATGAAATAAAAGAATGATTCGACAGTTCCCGATTTAGGTGAATGCTCTAGTCATTTTATGCAATCGATGCGTAAATCATGCCGGCGGCTGAATATTTTATGAGCACATCGAGGAGAGAGAGGGTAGGGGAGAAAGGGTAAGCGGGAGAGAGAGAGAGAGAGAGAGAGAGAGAGAGAGAGAGAGAGAGAGAGAGAGAGAGAGAGAGAGAGAGAGAGAGAGAGAGAGATAGATATAGAGAGATATAGAGAGATATAGATATATATATATATATATATATATATATATATATAGAGAGAGAGAGAGAGAGAGAGAGCATTGTATAAAGGCATTGAATTCTCCTCGCGATCCACCTGTTACGAGCGCGGGAAGAATCAAGGGAAAATTGTAAAAGGGAATTGAACTCTCTTCGCGATCCACCTGCCGCGGTATTCTGGCGCTTATGACTCACTCACTCTGTTTATATCGCTTTCGATTGTGCTGTGTAATGCCGGCGCGAAGGCTCCTCAGCGCGCGGAGATTTGATGCGGATTTCTTCACTGTAGATAAGCCGTTAGAAACACTAAGTCCGGTTTTGTGGAAATTATTTTAATTACTGTGTTTTGATACATTTACTGATGCGCTTCAGAACGTTGTGTAAATTTGGACTGAGAGAGAATATGTATTCAGTCTACTCTGTTTTCACCTTGTTTTTCGTCCCGTTATGTGCCCAATTACCATTTTTATCCCACACTTTCGAGGCATCAATCTCCACTACAGCTGTGACTCGCGCTCTGATGTTCTCCAGCAGTGAACTGTGGCTCATAATCAATGAATGGACTACTTTTCCCTTGTCAAAACATCCCAACCAATGCGTCTGCTCAGCGGTTTGTGTTGTAAGAACGCCAATGGGCCGGAGTGCCACGCGAACGCTGTAGATTTGACTCGTCGCTGATCTGACCCTCTAGCCGGACCTTCCACGTAGTGACATGGCGTGTTCAGTGAGGTATTTTTAAATCCCTGTATCTAAATATAACCGTAATCAATGCTTATATTTATGCTTGGGTGAACAGTGCTTGAAAATGATAATGTTCAGAGAGCCGGTTCTTCCAGCAACAATGTCTCGGCGAATCAGGGAGACTCAGTCTAATCCACATTCAGTCAAAGTTTCACGGTAATGGGACACATATAATAGGGAATATTTATACAGCAGCGCGTCGATGGAGATATATCGGTAGGGTGGAACTTCCCCAGAATCGTACGAGAATTGGAAGAAGGAAAAAGGTGAAGGACTTGGAACTTGAGCTCAGCACTCACATTAGCCCGTTTTAGCATCATCGACGTCGGCAAAAGATCGAACACAAGAGCAGATAGTAACATCACCCGCGCATACTGCAATTTTGCACGGCTAAATCAGTCCTCCGGTTTCCAATAGAGCCAGGACGGATATTCGAGTAGAAAGGATTTCTCGGTCGAGTCGAGTCGAGAATTCCAGTGTTAATGTTTGATGAAATCGACGCGTGCTGTCGATAGACGTTCCGGTCACGTAGGTGCTGGACAACATCAGGTGTCAAACTGCCCTTCTGAGCGCTCGTGAGACTGATCTTTAAGGTACCAGATGAATTCGGAAAAAAAATCATTAACTTTTAGAAGCCCATTGGATTCATGCGAAATCAAATATAAATAAATAAATGCGCGAGGGAAAGTGGGTTTCACTCGGCTGAGAAATTTGCGACAAAGAATATAAAGAGGGGAAATAAAAGAAGAGTTAACATGGAAGACAACGAGAGACGCGCTTTGAGAAAAAGTCCCAAATAATAAGATAAAAATAACCGACTTACCAAAAAGGAGATAAAAAAGGAGATAAAGGGAGGAAGGAAATAGTATTACATATAACAAATAAAAAAATAATGAGCTGTGAGTATACTAAATTACAATTCTCTTCGGTTATACTAAGTTTGATAAGTGGAAGCTAATAAGATAATATTCATGTTCATTCAAAAAAATAATATTCTTGTGATCTAAGTATGTGGATGTGATGCATCGAGTGTAATTTATACTGTTTTTAAGTACCTCTCCAAAACGGTTCTTACCAAATGCAAAATAGCTTGAGCCTCGAGTGCCGGCCAAATAAACAACCGATCTGGCGCCTGGACCGAGACGCGTGGTCATTAAACCTTCACGAGGGACGGCAGAGGAAGGGTTCAAGTTCACTCTTCTGATGTTCAGTAGTGAACGTTTATCCGATGAAGATGGAACGGTAGCTATTTATTGCAATAATCACGTTCTTGCAAATAATTACTGCCAAATAGTTTTTTTTTTCTTTTTTTTTTTAAATTTCATATAGCAAGTACAGGTATCAGCAATATTGATATTCATAATGGTGCTAATAACGATGCAACGCGTAATGACGAGGATGATAAGGAGAGATAAGAAGAACAATAAAGATGATACCGATTGTATCCATTGCTCTAATAACACGAATAGAAGAAAATCAGCGTTGTTGCTGAAGTTCTTTGTGTTCGGCTTGTTTTCGGTGTCTGTCTAGGTATGCTATTTGATTTATCTATCCCTCCCTCTCTGTCTCCTCGCCTCTCCTCTCTCCTCGCCTCGCTTCGCCTCTCCTCTCTCCCCCCCCCCCCCCTCTCTCTCATTCTCATTCTCTCGCTCGCTCTCTCTCTCTCTCTCCTCTCTCCGTCTCTCCCTCTACTCTCTCTCACCTCTCTCTCACCATCTCTCTCTCTCCCTTCTCATCTCTCTCTCTCTCTCTCT
>NC_061837.1:6754540-6777040 GCF_019202785.1 Penaeus chinensis
AATAATAAGGATAATTATGATAATGATAATAATGATAATGATAATAATGATAATAATGATAATATAATAATGATAATAATAATGATAATATGATAATGATAATATAATAATGATAATATGATAATGATAATAATAATGATAATGATAATGATAATATAATAATGATAATATAATAATAATAATAATAATGATAATAATAATGATAATATAATAATGATAAAATAATAATGATAATAATAATGATAATATAATAATGATAATATAATAATGATAATAATGATAATATAATAATGATAATATAATAATGAAAATATAATAATGATAATATAATAATGATAATATAATAATGATAATAATAATGATAGTATAATAATAATAATGATAGTATAATAATAATGATAATATGAAAATGATATTAATAATGATAATATGAAAATGATAATAAGAATGATAATATAATAATGATAATGATAATATGAAAATGATAATATGAAAATGATAATAATACTGATAATATAATAATTATAATGATAGTAATGAAAGCAATGGTAATAATGATAATAATGATAATGATAATAATGATAATAATGTTAATGCTAATAATGATAATGATAATAATAATGATAACGATAATTATGATAATAATAATAATGATAATGATAATGATAATGATAATGATAATGATAATGATAATGATAATGATAATGATAATTACGACAATAATGATAGTAATGATAATAATGATAATGATAATAATGATAATGATAATAACAATAATAATGATAATGACAATAATGGTAATAATGATAATGATGGAGATGATGATGATGATAATGATGGAGATGATGATGATGATGATAATGATGGAGATGATGATGATGATGATAATGATGGTGATGATGACTGATTACGATATTAAGCTGAGAGACAACCACAAGGTTGATATACATTTATGCTGTATGTCATTTACAGTACCCTTTACAATCCTGTGCGAAGACTTGAGATCCTAGAAAACGCATTGAATGGCAGTTTTTAACCTCGACATATGAGGTAATCTGTTCCTAAGACTATACCAGCTAATTCAGTTTGCGTTGTGCTGATGCAGCAATGAATAAATATCCTGATACTGAAAAGTAGCACCCGTGTATATAACGCTTGTCAGACGTGCATCGTGGTCATTTCTCATGGACCGGTCTTTTTTAGTTTAGTCCTTTATTTACCTCCGTGGCTAACTGCACAGGCGTGGTCAAGCTATGGTACATTTAATGCATGGTCATAACATTACATAGTGGTATTACATTTGAATTTTAGCCTATAACATTATTATGAGTACTTTATCAGTTTCAGGAAAGGAACACTTGCACAGTCCTTTATCCACTCATCTGCCACGCCGGCATATAGCTTGGGCGTGGAAAAGCATAAATACATTTGATATGCGGTTATGTGATACTACATTCCAAATTTAAGATACAACATAAGTATATCTTCTAAGACATCAGATGATATGAAGTAGTTACATAGTTTTCGGTATCTCATGCTAGGTGGTCTGAAAGGCTGTAACACATGGCACTCTGAGACATAATGTACAAGTGTTCGCTTATATTCTTCATTACACAATTTACACTTCGTTTCTTCGACATTACAAACTGTACTGACCTGCCAATACAATCAATATCCAAGCCTGATTCTTGCAGTCATATCACACTGTCTTGTTCTTGTTTTATATAAACCATAGATGAATGAATCTTGCCTAAACCGGTCATAATGCTTTATGCTACAGCTTTCAGGGCGTTGAGAATTAATCAACTCAGTCAAGTCCTCTCTGAAGGAAGCTTTAATGATGTATAAAATCCTAGAAAGAGGTATCCCAAGATCTATATCCACACTTTGTTTGTCACATGCTGACTTTACTAGGCGATCAGCATGATCATGCCTAGTGATGCCAACATACGATGGAATCCACACAAAACGCATACCAAGACTTTTAGTGATTATTGTAAAGGCATAATAATTGGGTACGTTATTTGGACCATTGCCTTCTTTGGTCATATTCATGCAGTGCACGTTTATATCAAATAATATCCATGGTCACGTATACTTGAATTATACTCTGCCCTTCATTATTTTTGTTTTGAAGGTTGTCTGTCAGTTATATTTACCTGGTCAACTATATGCTTAGGTTGCATCTGGAACTTCTACAGGCGACTGGAGTTAGTGAAGTCTGGCGTACAACACCGTAGGTTGTATTGAACGTCTGCGGTCCGATTCACACTAGCCTGGTGACATCATTAGTATAATGCATATTTTGTATAGACACGTCATTTGGATTTCGCAGTGGCAGCGCTACTGCGACCGTGCATGCCGTCGTTAACTATTCTGTGACTAACAATAAGTCCAAGGAAAAGGGAATGAGCAGCAGCCATGTTTGTCATGGACAAGCGTGCAGGCCCTTGTGCTATTGGGTCTGTGGTTATAAGAGCACACAATGTGTAGGATCATATGAGTAGCGAATAAAACAAGTGAGTTTTAACACCTTTTGTTTCAGGCGAGAAAAGTGGTCACATAATCCCGGCTTTGGGTTACTTGCAGGGCATCACGTGTCAAAGTAGGTACGATGGGCGGGCAAGTCATAATCACTGCTCCACCCCTCGACCGGATTAAGTTTCCCTTTTTTCAGACCCTTTTACGAATAAGAACCTATCGACTAATATGAATATATCCTGTTTGTATGAAGTATACTCCTGTTTACATGATTGTGAGCCTATTAATGTAGGATATATATATATATAAGAATATATATATATCATATGTGTGTGTAATTTTGCCATACCATTTTATCACGTGATCAAGAAATTAGCATGTGTTAGTAGAAGTACCATTAAATATTATTACTGTTTATCACACCTCGCGCTATTTTCAGATTTCCCGCAGTAAGAAATAAAAAAATGTAAATGAGAATTTCGCACCATGCAAATACACTCCAGTTTCAGTGAGACCAATGTGATTGTGTTGCTTCCTGAATGCAATTAAAGTGTGATTTGTCAATTTGTTTAAATGCGCTGAAAGTTTCGGAAGAATTAGATAATCTACTCCTTTAAGCACATTACAGTTTCCTTCGGGTTCATAACAGACAGGAACGTGGAATCAGAACAGGTGAAAGGATTATCTGTCCAGGGGGCGGGCAAGTGATTATGACTTGCCCGCCCATCGTACCTACTTTGACCTAAGTTGTGCGTGGTCACGTGACCAATTCTCTTATATATGAGACCAGGGAATGAAATCAGGTCATTACTAGCGGTACAGGTGACGCACGCACAACTCACTCTCAAGTGTACACTCCTTTTCCTCGATAACAAACGATGAACTTGTATCTGTTCTTCCTGACGACGGGCTGCCTGGCGACCCCATGCACGGCACAAGGACTTTCCTGGCTCTTCAAACGCCTCCATAAAACAGGTCGCCATAACATCCGTGACCTCAGCAGCGACCGTCACACCTCCCATCAAATGACGATAGATCAACCCTTCAACTTTTATGAACACTTGGTAAGTACAACTCTCTACATTGCTTCTTTTCGTATATAGGCAGACACATGTAGTAAAAGCTGTTAGCATATTAGTAAAAGCTGTTACCATATCTAATTATATACCTTTTTTCAACAGCGTCTGTGCACCAACGATCGCGTGTGTGGGCGTGGCCAGTTCTGCGACCAGCACTACGGCGTGTGTCGGGACCACATGACGGAGGGACAGGAGTGTCGTGAGGACGCCATGTGTGAGGGCGGATACGACTGCATGTTCGGCGTGTGCCAAAAGCGCATCAAGCGTGGGCGTGAGGGCGCCAGGTGCCGCAAGGAGAGGGATTGTGGAGCAGGGATGTGCTGCGCCCGTCGCCATGGAGAGCAGGTGTGTCAGCGGCGTCTGCCGTTGGGCCACAAGTGCTACGTACCTGAGGGCGGCCTCGACTATTCCATGAACCAAGTTTGCCCGTGCGAAAACGGCCTTGTGTGCAAATACACGGCTGAACAGCCTCCTTCCAGGCACCAGCTCATCGCCTTCATATCGGCCTCCGAGGAGATGCGCTGTGCAGCGCCCTCGCACCGCGTCGACTGACATGTCAAAAGGAGTTGATTATGTTCTCAATGTATTTATCCCAAGTGAACTTCTAGTCAGTAATGTATCTTGCATAAGCTATTAAACTTTGTTTCTTATTTTCCGACTGTCTGAATTTGACATCCCTTCATTATTACCTATCTAAGGCGAACTAGGTCAGCACATGTAGTAATATTGGACGTAATACTTCCAAAGAAAAGGCGTTGAGTCAAATTGCATCAAGAATCAGATGTTTTCAGTTGTATTTACAGACTACAACTTATCTGGCGAAATTATTAGACAAATGAACGCATACATAATTTGATTAGTATGTAGGCAAGTACAGATATGAAGTAAATATATACTGCTGCATATAACCATAATGGTAGCAATATCAACATCATTATTCATGGTAAATGTCATTATAAAACGAGAAACTTCAGTAGTCATCATTTAGAAGTTTGTGACAAAATAGTATATGACAAGAATAGAAACAAGATATTTCGTTTGATTCCTACACTTCAAGCGTATGGCACATATTCCGGGACTATGTGTCTCCTGTATATTTCTGATAGAAATAGAACTCTAGAAATTTGCTGCAGATATCTTTACCTGTCTTCTGTACTAATGTTGTTTTTTTTTCTCCTCCCAGACCTGTTCTATGCTGTTGCTCTTTAAGTGTCAGAATAATGATAATCTGTTTAATGTGATAATATTAACAACAGCATCAGCAACAATATTACAATAGTTAATGGCTAAATACTTAAAAAACGTATAGGGTGGCGGAGAGCTAAGGTTAGCAAAATAGTCAAATTGGTGAGATAGAAGAACAAATCGCATTATATATATATACATACACAATAAATAGGGTCATTAGAGTAGCAAATAAAAAATTAGGTTTATCATCTGGAATTCTTTTAGAATATTTTATTTAAGGCGAGAAAAACGGTCACATAATCCCGGGTTTGGATTACTTGCAGGGCACCTCGGGTCAAAGTAGGTACGATGGGCGGGCAAGTCATAACCACTGCTCCACCCCTCGACCGGATTTAGCTCCCCTTTCTCAGACTCTTTAACGAGTAAGAACTTATGTAATATGAATATGATATCCTGTGTGTATGATGTTTACATGATTATATATATGTATGTGTTATTTTGACATACAATTTTATCACGCGACTAAGAAATTAGCATGTGTTAAAACTACTATTAAATCCTGTTACTGTTTATCACATCACGCGTTATTCTCAGATTTATCTCAGTAAGGACTTAAAATCAGTGCGTGAGAGGGCTGTGCACCTTCACCTTAGAGAACATTTAGTAGGCCAGAAACGTATGTAGAAATATGACAACAGGTAATCTGAAATATCAATTTCATCACAATTTATCCATTTGTACAGTAACTTATCTTTAAAGGAAAACAGCTATAATTACGAATAACCCTTATTTTAAATAAAAAAAATTCACTTTCCAAATACGCTCCTGTTTCAATGAAATCAATGTGATTGTGTTGTTTCCTAAATGCAATTAAGGTATGATTTGTTCATTTGTTTAAATGCGCTGAAAGTTTCAGCAGAATCGGATAGTCCATTATCCTTACAAATTCCTTCGGATCCATAACAGACAGGAACGGGATTTGTCCAGGGGGCGGGCAAGTAGTTATGACTTGCCCGCCCATCGTACCTACTTTGACCTAAGTTGACCTCCATTAATCTACTTTGTGTTTTTCACCTAACGTTTGCATGGTATGGATCAGGTGCTATACAGGTGCGTAGTCACGTAACCAATTCTCTCATACATATGAGACCAAAGACTGACCAGGGCGTACCTGAGGGCGGCCTCGACTACTCCATGAACCAAGTTTGTCCGTGCGAGAGCGGCCTTAGTGCAAATACACGGCTGAACAGCCTCCTTCCAGGCACCAGCTCATCGCCCTCATGTCGGCCTCCAGGGACAAGCGCTGTGCAGCGCCCTCACACCGCATCAACTGCCACATTTGCTTATTTATTCAACTCTTTATTTGATCATTTACTTGTATATTTATTTATTATTTTTTCATTTATATATTTGTGTCAGTGTTAATACTATGCCACACACCGGACTCATCCACAAATCTCCATCAGGTGTTTATGAGTACTTAGTGAATGAATTTTAAATCCATTGTTCTTTTTACATTTTTATTGGAATGAAGATCTGGATTTTGCAGTGGCGGTGCTCCAGGGACCGTGCATGCTGTCGTTGACTATTCAGTGACCAACAAAAAGTCTAAGGAACAGGGAAAGGGCAGCAGGCTTTATCTGACAGGCGCGCAAACCCTTGTGCTGTTGTGTATGTGGTTATAAGAACCCACAGCGTGTAAGCTCATATGGGTAGCGAATAAAACAAATAAGTTCTACTACCTGGAATTATTTTATATATTTTTTGTTTCAGGCGAGAAAAGCGGTCACATAATCCCGGCTTTGGGTTACTTGCAGGGCATCTCGGGTCAAAGTAGGTACGATGGGCGGGCAAGTCATAATCACTGCTCCACCCCTCGACCGGATTGAGCTCCCCTTTCTCAGAGTCTTTAACGAGTAAGAACTTATGTAATATGAATATGATATCCTGTGTGTATGATGTTTACATGATTATATATATGTATATGTGTTATTTTGACATACAATTTTATCACGCGATCAAGAAATTAGCATGAGTTAAAACTACCATTAAATCCTGTTACTATTTATCATATCACGCGTTATTCGTGTATGAATATCAAAATCACCATTGAATGAATGTGTTAAATGTTGATAGCGAGTTTTGCAGTGGCGGTGCTCCAGCGACCGTGCATGCCGTCTCTAACCTTTCAGTGACGAACTCTGAGTCGAAGGAACAGGGAATGAACAGTAGGAATGTTTGTTATGGATAGGCGTGCAGGCCCTTCTGCTATTGGGTCTGTGGTTGTAAGAATCTACAGTGTGTAGGATCATTGTAGCGAATAAAACAAGTGAGTTTTACGACCTGGAATTATTTAAAAAAAACTTTTGTTTCAGGCGAGAAAAGAGGTCACATAATCCCGGCTTTGGGTTACTTGCGGGGCATCACAGGTCAAAGTAGGTACGATGGGCGGGCAAGTCATAATTACTGCTCCGCCCCTCGACCGGATTAAGTTTCCCTTTCTCAGATTTTTTTACGAATAAGAACCTATCAACTAATATGAATATGATATACTGTTTGTATGAAGTATATTCCTGTTTACATGATTGTGAGTCAATGTAGATATATATAAGAATATATATATCATATGTGTGTGTGATTTTACCATACCATTTTATCACGTGATCAAGAAATTAGCATGTGTTAGTAGTACCATTAAATATCAGTACTGTTTATCACACCTCGCGCTATTTTCAGATTTCTCACAGTAAGAACTAAAACAAAATTGTAAATTAGAATTTGGCACCATCCAAATACACTCCTGTTGCAGTGAGACCAATGTGATTGTGTTAATTCATAAATGCAATTAATGTATTTGTTATTTGCTTAACATTAGATAATCTACTCCTTTACACACATTCCAGTTTCCTTTGGATCCATAACAGACAGGAACGGGGAATCAGAACAGGTGAAAGGATTATCTGTCCAGGGGGCGGGCAAGTGATTATGACTTGCCCGCCCATTGTACCTACCTCGACCTAAGTTGACCTCCATAAATCTTCTACTTTGCGTTTTTCACGTAACGTTTATAACGTATGGATCAGGTGCTATACAGGTACGTGGTCACGTGACCAATTCTCTTATATATGAGACTAGAGAATGAAATCAGGTCAGTACTAGCCGTACAGGTGGTGAACGCACAACTCACTCTCAAGTATACACTCCTTTTCCTCGACAACAAACAATGAACTTGTATCTCTTCTTCCTGACGGTTGGGTGCCTGGCGACTCCATGCACGGCACAAGGACTTTCTTGGCTCTTCAAACGCCTCTACAAAACAGATCGCCATAACACCAGAGACCTCAGTGGCACTCGTCACACGTCCCAGCAAGTGACGATAGATCAACCCTTCAACTTTTATGAACACTTGGTAAGTACAACTCTACACATTACTTCCTTTCATATATAGGCAGACATATGTTGAAGGTTACACATTAGGAAAAAATGTTACCATATCTAATTACACACCTCTTTTCAACAGCGTCTGTGCACCAACGACCGCGTGTGTGGACGTGGCCAGTTCTGCGACCAGCACTACGGCGTGTGTCGGGACCACATGACGGAGGGACAGGAGTGTCGTGGAGACGCCATGTGTGAGGGCGGATACGACTGCATGTTCGGCGTGTGCCAAAAGCGCATCAAGCGTGGGCGTGAGGGCGCCAGGTGCCGCAAGGAGAGGGATTGTGGAGCAGGGATGTGCTGCGCTCGTCGCCATGGAGAGCAGGTGTGTCAGCGGCGTCAGCCGTTGGGCCACAAGTGCTACGTACCTGAGGGCGGCCTCGACTTCTCCATGAACCAAGTTTGTCCGTGCGAGAGCGGCCTTGTGTGCAAATACACGGCTGGACAGCCTCCTTCCAGGCACCAGCTCATCGCCCTCATATCGGCCTCCGAGGACATGCACTGCGCAACTCCCTCGCACCGTGTCGACTGACATGTCAAAAGAGTTGAACGTATTGTCACGTTTCGCTTTATATGTACTTATCCCAGATAAAATTCTAGTCGGTAATGTATAATTTTATATAAAATAATAAACTATTGATCCTTTAGCTTCTGTATATTTACCATTAACCTCCTCCCTTGTTATTAAGATGAATAATAAAATTATGATAGTATAACCCATGCTAAAAACTCTACAGCAATGTATGACATTACTGACAACACTGAGTGACCGACGGCAACAAGTGAAATCACTACTTGACGCATAAAGGAATATTTCGAAGTAATTAGCAATCAGAACCTAATGATTCCAACAGTCTTCGTAGAAAAACTTAGCAGGTGAAAACGAGGACTTTGCAGTTCCTTGTCTTTCCGATTATTAACTTTATGCGTTGTATTTAATCGTCGTCCTAATATGATCAGCTAATATGTATTTACTGCGTAAACTATCTTTTCTTTCTTTCTTAGACGCCTTTGGTGGTATAATTCGAGAGAAAATTAAGCTGTCTTTACAGACTACAACTTATCTGGCGAAATGAATATGCACGCGAATGAATAAATAATTAGATACAAGATAATTATGTAGGCACAAGTATAAATATGTATACATATAACCATAATGGTAGTTATATAACATCATTATTTACGGTAAATGTTATTACCAAATGACAGACTTACAGTAGTCATAAAATTAACGTCTCACTTGAATAGTTTTAAAATATCAAATTAAGAGAAAGTGAAAAGAGAAGATAAAATATTTCGGCTGATTCTTGTATTTAATTAAAGTGCATGGAACATATTTCCGGACTGTGTGTGGCCTGTATATTTCTAACAGAAAGAGGACCCTAGAAATGTGCTGCAGAGACTTTTTGTACTTATCGACGTCAGTAATGTTTTTTTTCTCTCATCCCAGACCTCTTCTATGTAGTTGCTCTTTAAATGGCGAAATAATGATAACATATTTAAAGTGATAGTGATAATGATAATACTGATAATAATAACAATACTAAAAGCGTATTTGATGTCGGAAAACTAAAGCTAGCAAAATAGTCCATTTGCTGAGACAAAAACAAATCTCATTTTGATTCCATAGAGTTGCTGAGTTGTGTTACAATCAGTGCCACCTCTGCATTCCAAGTGGCAAGAATCGACGTCCATCTAGTTAAACGCCTCTTGAAAAAAAGTGAGCAAGTGCTTTCAGTTCCTCATGTTTGGTGTTCAGGGGTGTTCTAAATGGAACCAATGCTCTGTTTCGTCATATACATACATACATATATATATTATGTGTGTGTGTTCATATGTATATATACAGACACATATGTACCCATATATGTATATGTACACACACACATATGTGTGTTTACATATATATACATATATATTTTTATATATGTATACACACAGATGTATGTATATATATATATATATATATATATGTTTGTGTGTGTATGTATGTATGTATCTATATACATACATACATCATACATCCATACATACATACACACAGACACATACACATTTGCTTATTTATTTAACTCTTTATTTGTTCATTTACTTGTATATTTATTTAATACTATGCCACACACCGGACTCGCCCACAAATCTCCATCAGGTGTTTATGAGTACTTAGTGAATTAATTTTAAATCCATTGTTCTTTTTACATTTTTATTGGATGAGTGCATGTCGAATGAAGACCTGGATTTTGCAGTGGCGGTGCTCCAGGGACCGTGCATGCCGTCGTTGACTATTCAGTGACCAACAAAAAGTCCAAGGAACAGGGAATGAGCAGCAGGCTTTGTCTGACAGGCGCGCAAGCCCTTGTGCTGTTGTGTATGTGGTTATAAGAACCATATGGGTAGCTCATATGAGTAGCGAATAAAACAAATAAGTTCTACTACCTGGAATTATTTTAGATTTTGTTTTGTTTCAGGCGCAAAAAGCGGTCACATAATCCCGGCTTTGGGTTACTTGCAGGGCATCTCGGGTCAAAGTAGGTACGATGGGCGGGCAAGTCATAATCACTGCTCCACCCCTCGACCGGACTGAGCTCCCCTTTCTCAGACTCTTTAACGAGTAAGAACTTATCATGTAATATAAATATGATATCCTGTGTGTATGATGTTTACATGATTATATATATGTATATGTGTGTTATTTTGACATACAATTTTATCACGCGATCAAGAAATTAGCATGAGTTAAAACTACCATTAAATCCTGTTACTATTTATCATATCACGCGTTATTCGTGTATGAATATCAAAATCACCATTGAATGAATGTGTTAAATGTTGATAGCGAGTTTTGCAGTGGCGGTGCTCCAGCGACCGTGCATGCCGTCTCTAACCTTTCAGTGACGAACTCTGAGTCGAAGGAACAGGGAATGAACAGTAGGAATGTTTGTTATGGATAGGCGTGCAGGCCCTTCTGCTATTGGGTCTGTGGTTGTAAGAATCTACAGTGTGTAGGATCATTGTAGCGAATAAAACAAGTGAGTTTTACGACCTGGAATTATTTAAAAAAAACTTTTGTTTCAGGCGAGAAAAGAGGTCACATAATCCCGGCTTTGGGTTACTTGCGGGGCATCACAGGTCAAAGTAGGTACGATGGGCGGGCAAGTCATAATTACTGCTCCGCCCCTCGACCGGATTAAGTTTCCCTTTCTCAGATTTTTTTACGAATAAGAACCTATCAACTAATATGAATATGATATCTTGTTTGTATGAAGTATATTCCTGTTTACATGATTGTGAGTCTATTAATGTAGATATATATATAAGAATATATATATCATATGTGTGTGTGTGATGTTGACATACCATTTTATCACGTGATCAAGAAATTAGCATGTGTTATTACCATTAAATATCAGTACTGTTTATCACACCTCGCGCTATTTTCAGATTTCTCACAGTAAGAACTAAAACAAAATTGTAAATTAGAATTTGGCACCATCCAAATACACTCCTGTTGCAGTGAGACCAATGTGATTGTGTTAATTCATAAATGCAATTAATGTATTTGTTATTTGCTTAACATTAGATAATCTACTCCTTTACACACATTACAGTTTCCTTTGGATCCATAACAGACAGGAACGGGGAATCAGAACAGGTGAAAGGATTATCTGTCCAGGGGGCGGGCAAGTGATTATGACTTGCCCGCCCATTGTACCTACCTCGACCTAAGTTGACCTCCATAAATCTTCATCCTCTGCGTTTTTCACGTAACGTTTATACCGTATGGATCAGGTGCTATACAGGTACGTGGTCACGTGACCAATTCTCTTATATATGAGACTAGAGAATGAAATCAGGTCAGTACTAGCCGTACAGGTGGTGAACGCACAACTCACTCTCAAGTATACACCCCTTTTCCTCGACAACAAACAATGAACTTGTATCTCTTCTTCCTGACGGTTGGGTGCCTGGCGACTCCATGCACGGCACAAGGACTTTCTTGGCTCTTCAAACGCCTCTACAAAACAGATCGCCATAACACCAGAGACCTCAGTGGCACTCGTCACACGTCCCAGCAAGTGACGATAGATCAACCCTTCAACTTTTATGAACACTTGGTAAGTACAACTCTACACATTACTTCCTTTCATATATAGGCAGACATATGTTGAAGGTTACACATTAGGAAAAAATGTTACCATATCTAATTACACACCTCTTTTCAACAGCGTCTGTGCACCAACGACCGCGTGTGTGGACGTGGCCAGTTCTGCGACCAGCACTACGGCGTGTGTCGGGACCACATGACGGAGGGACAGGAGTGTCGTGGAGACTCCATGTGTGAGGGCGGATACGACTGCATGTTCGGCGTGTGCCAAAAGCGCATCAAGCGTGGGCGTGAGGGCGCCAGGTGCCGCAAGGAGAGGGATTGTGGAGCAGGGATGTGCTGCGCTCGTCGCCATGGAGAGCAGGTGTGTCAGCGGCGTCAGCCGTTGGGCCACAAGTGCTACGTACCTGAGGGCGGCCTCGACTTCTCCATGAACCAAGTTTGTCCGTGCGAGAGCGGCCTTGTGTGCAAATACACGGCTGGACAGCCTCCTTCCAGGCACCAGCTCATCGCCCTCATATCGGCCTACGAGGACATGCACTGCGCAACTCCCTCGCACCGTGTCGACTGACATGTCAAAAGAGTTGAACGTATTGTCACGTTTCGCTTTATATGTACTTATCCCAGATAAAATTCTAGTCGGTAATGTATAATTTTATATAAAATAATAAACTATTGATCCTTTAGCTTCTGTATATTTACCATTAACCTCCTCCCTTGTTATTAAGATGAATAATAAAATTATGATAGTATAACCCATGCTAAAAACTCTACAGCAATGTATGACATTACTGACAACACTGAGTGACCGACGGCAACAAGTGAAATCACTACTTGATGCATAAAGGAATATTTCGAAGTAATTAGCAATCAGAACCTAATGATTCCAACAGTCTTCGTAGAAAAACTTAGCAGGTGAAAACGAGGACTTTGCAGTTCCTTGTCTTCCCGATTATTAACTTTATGCGTTGTATTTAATCGTCGTCCTAATATGATCAGCTAATATGTATTTACTGCGTAAACTATCTTTTCTTTCTTTCTTAGACGCCTTTGGTGGTATAATTCGAGAGAAAATTAAGCTGTCTTTACAGACTACAACTTATCTGGCGAAATGAATATGCACGCGAATTAATAAATAATTAGATACAAGATAATTATGTAGGCACAAGTATAAATATGTATACATATAACCATAATGGTAGTTATATAACATCATTATTTACGGTAAATGTAATTACCAAATGACAGACTTACAGTAGTCATAAAATTAACGTCTCACTGGACGTCAAATTAAGAGAAAGAGAAAAGAGAAGATAAAATATTTCGGCTGATTCTTGTATTTAATTAAAGTGCATGGAACATATTTCCGGACTGTGTGTGGCCTGTATATTTCTAACAGAAAGAGGACCCTAGAAATGTGCTGCAGAGACTTTTTGTACTTATCGACGTCAGTAATGTTTTTTTTCTCTCATCCCAGACCTCTTCTATGTAGTTGCTCTTTAAATGGCGAAATAATGATAACATATTTAAAGTGATAGTGATAATGATAATACTGATAATAACAACAATACTAAAAGCGTATATGATGACGGAAAACTAAAGCTAGCAAAATAGTCCATTTGCTGAGACAAAAACAAATCTCATTTTGATTCCATAGAGTTGCTGAGTTGTGTTACAATCAGTGCCACCTCTGCATTCCAAGTGGCAAGAATCGACGTCCATCTAGTTAAACGCCTCTTGAAAAAAAGTGAGCAAGTGCTTTCAGTTCCTGATGTTTGGTGTTCAGGGGAGTTCTAAATGGAACCAATGCTCTGTTTCGTCATATACATACATACATATATATATTATGTGTGTGTGTTCATATGTATATATACAGACACATATGTACCCATATATGTATATGTACACACACACACATATGTGTGTTTACATATATATACATATATATTTTTATATATGTATACACACAGATGTATGTATATATATATATATATATATATATGTTTGTGTGTGTATGTATGTATGTATCTATATACATACATACATCATACATCCATACATACATACACACAGACACATACACATTTGCTTATTTATTTAACTCTTTATTTGTTCATTTACTTGTATATTTATTTAATACTATGCCACACACCGGACTCACCCACAAATCTCCATCAGGTGTTTATGAGTACTTAGTGAATGAATTTTAAATCCATTGTTCTTTTTACATTTTTATTGGATGAGTGCATGTCGAATGAAGACCTGGATTTTGCAGTGGCGGTGTTCCAGGGACCGTGCATGCCGTCGTTGACTATTCAGTGACCAACAAAAAGTCTAAGGAACAGGGAATGAGCAGCAGGCTTTGTCTGACAGGCGCGCAAGCCCTTGTGCTGTTGTGTATGTGGTTATAAGAACCATATGGGTAGCTCATATGAGTAGCGAATAAAACAAATAAGTTCTACTACCTGGAATTATTTTAGATTTTGTTTTGTTTCAGGCGCAAAAAGCGGTCACATAATCCCGGCTTTGGGTTACTTGCAGGGCATCTCGGGTCAAAGTAGGTACGATGGGCGGGCAAGTCATAATCACTGCTCCACCCCTCGACCGGACTGAGCTCCCCTTTCTCAGACTCTTTAACGAGTAAGAACTTATCATGTAATATAAATATGATATCCTGTGTGTATGATGTTTACATGATTATATATATGTATATGTGTGTTATTTTGACATACAATTTTATCACGCGATCAAGAAATTAGCATGAGTTAAAACTACCATTAAATCCTGTTACTATTTATCATATCACGCGTTATTCGTGTATGAATATCAAAATCACCATTGAATGAATGTGTTAAATGTTGATAGCGAGTTTTGCAGTGGCGGTGCTCCAGCGACCGTGCATGCCGTCTCTAACCTTTCAGTGACGAACTCTGAGTCGAAGGAACAGGGAATGAACAGTAGGAATGTTTGTTATGGATAGGCGTGCAGGCCCTTGTGCTGTTGGGTCTGTGGTTGTAAGAATCTACAGTGTGTAGGATCATTGTAGCGAATAAAACAAGTGAGTTTTACGACCTGGAATTATTTTTAAAAAAACTTTTGTTTCAGGCGAGAAAAGAGGTCACATAATCCCGGCTTTGGGTTACTTGCGGGGCATCACAGGTCAAAGTAGGTACGATGGGCGGGCAAGTCATAATTACTGCTCCGCCCCTCGACCGGATTAAGTTTCCCTTTCTCAGATTTTTTTACGAATAAGAACCTATCAACTAATATGAATATGATATCTTGTTTGTATGAAGTATATTCCTGTTTACATGATTGTGAGTCTATTAATGTAGATATATATAAGAATATATATATCATATGTGTGTGTGATTTTACCATACCATTTTATCACGTGATCAAGAAATTAGCATGTGTTAGTAGTACCATCAAATATCAGTACTGTTTATCACACCTCGCGCTATTTTCAGATTTCTCACAGTAAGAACTAAAAAAAAATTGTAAATTAGAATTTGGCACCATCCAAATACACTCCTGTTGCAGTGAGACCAATGTGATTGTGTTAATTCATAAATGCAATTAATGTATTTGTTATTTGTTTGAAATTAGATAATCTACTCCTTTACACACATTACAGTTTCCTTTGGATCCATAACAGACAGGAACGGGGAATCAGAACAGGTGAAAGGATTATCTGTCCAGGGGGCGGGCAAGTGATTATGACTTGCCCGCCCATTGTACCTACCTCGACCTAAGTTGACCTCCATAAATCTTCTACTTTGCGCTTTTCACGTAACGTTTATAACGTATGGATCAGGTGCTATACAGGTACGTGGTCACGTGACCAATTCTCTTATATATGAGACTAGAGAATGAAATCAGGTCAGTACTAGCCGTACAGGTGGTGAACGCACAACTCACTCTCAAGTATACACTCCTTTTCCTCGACAACAAACAATGAACTTGTATCTCTTCTTCCTGACGGTTGGGTGCCTGGCGACTTCATGCACGGCACAAGGACTTTCTTGGCTCTTCAAACGCCTCTACAAAACAGATCGCCATAACACCAGAGACCTCAGTGGCACTCGTCACACGTCCCAGCAAGTGACGATAGATCAACCCTTCAACTTTTATGAACACTTGGTAAGTACAACTCTACACATTACTTCCTTTCATATATAGGCAGACATATGTTGAAGGTTACATATTAGGAAAAAATGTTACCATATCTAATTACACACCTCTTTTCAACAGCGTCTGTGCACCAACGACCGCGTGTGTGGACGTGGCCAGTTCTGCGACCAGCACTACGGCGTGTGTCGGGACCACATGACGGAGGGACAGGAGTGTCGTGGAGACTCCATGTGTGAGGGCGGATACGACTGCATGTTCGGCGTGTGCCAAAAGCGCATCAAGCGTGGGCGTGAGGGCGCCAGGTGCCGCAAGGAGAGGGATTGTGGAGCAGGGATGTGCTGCGCTCGTCGCCATGGAGAGCAGGTGTGTCAGCGGCGTCAGCCGTTGGGCCACAAGTGCTACGTACCTGAGGGCGGCCTCGACTTCTCCATGAACCAAGTTTGTCCGTGCGAGAGCGGCCTTGTGTGCAAATACACGGCTGGACAGCCTCCTTCCAGGCACCAGCTCATCGCCCTCATATCGGCCTCCGAGGACATGCACTGCGCAACTCCCTCGCACCGTGTCGACTGACATGTCAAAAGAGTTGAACGTATTGTCACGTTTCGCTTTATATGTACTTATCCCAGATAAAATTCTAGTCGGTAATGTATAATTTTATATAAAATAATAAACTATTGATCCTTTAGCTTCTGTATATTTACCATTAACCTCCTCCCTTGTTATTAAGATGAATAATAAAATTATGATAGTATAACCCATGCTAAAAACTCTACAGAAATGTATGACATTACTGACAACACTGAGTGACCGACGGCAACAAGTGAAATCACTACTTGATGCATAAAGGAACATTTCGAAGTAATTAGCAATCAGAACCTAATGATTCCAACAGTCTTCGTAGAAAAACTTAGCAGGTGAAAACGAGGACTTTGCAGTTCCTTCTCTTTCCGATTATTAACTTTATGCGTTGTATTTAATCGTCGTCCTAATATGATCAGCTAATATGTATTTACTGCGTAAACTATCTTTTCTTTCTTTCTTAGACGCCTTTGGTGGTATAATTCGAGAGAAAATTAAGCTGTCTTTACAGACTACAACTTATCTGGCGAAATGAATATGCACGCGAATTAATAAATAATTAGATACAAGATAATTATGTAGGCACAAGTATAAATATGTATACATATAACCATAATGGTAGTTATATAACATCATTATTTACGGTAAATGTAATTACCAAATGACAGACTTACAGTAGTCATAAAATTAACGTCTCACTGGACGTCAAATTAAGAGAAAGAGAAAAGAGAAGATAAAATATTTCGGCTGATTCTTGTATTTAATTAAAGTGCATGGAACATATTTCCGGACTGTGTGTGGCCTGTATATTTCTAACAGAAAGAGGACCCTAGAAATGTGCTGCAGAGACTTTTTGTACTTATCGACGTCAGTAATGTTTTTTTTCTCTCATCCCAGACCTCTTCTATGTAGTTGCTCTTTAAATGGCGAAATAATGATAACATATTTAAAGTGATAGTGATAATGATAATACTGATAATAACAACAATACTAAAAGCGTATATGATGACGGAAAACTAAAGCTAGCAAAATAGTCCATTTGCTGAGACAAAAACAAATCTCATTTTGATTCCATAGAGTTGCTGAGTTGTGTTACAATCAGTGCCACCTCTGCATTCAAAGTGGCAAGAATCGACGTCCATCTAGTTAAACGCCTCTTGAAAAAAAGTGAGCAAGTGCTTTCAGTTCCTGATGTTTGGTGTTCAGAGGTGTTCTAAATGGAACCAACGCTCTGTTTCCTCATATACACACACATATATATATATATATATATATATATATATATATATATATATATTATGTGTGTGTGTTCATATGTATATATACATATATATTTTTATATATGTATACACACAGATGTATGTATATATATATATATATATATATATATATATATATATATATATGTTTGTGTGTGTATGTATGTATGTATCTATATACATACATACATCATACATTCATACATACATACACACAGACACATACACATTTGCTTGTTTATTTAACTCTTTATTTGTTCATTTACTTGTATATTTATTTAATACTATGCCACACACCGGACTCACCCACAAATCTCCATTAGGTGTGTACTTAGTGTATGAATTTTAAATCCATTGTTCTTTTTACATTTTTATTGGATGAGTGCATGTCGAATGAAGACCTGGATTTTGCAGTGGCGGTGCTCCAGCGACCGTGCATGCCGTCGTTGACTATTCAGTGACCAACAAAAAGTCCAAGGAACAGGGAATGAGCAGCAGGCTTTGTCTGACAGGCGCGCAAACCCTTGTGCTGTTGTGTATATGGTTATAAGAACCATATGGGTAGCTCATATGAGTAGCGAATAAAACAAATAAGTTGTACTACCTGGAATTATTTTAGATTAATTTTTTGTTTCAGGCGAGAAAAGCGGTCACATAATCCCGGCTTTGGGTTACTTACAGGGCATCTCGGGTCAAAGTAGGTACGATGGGCGGGCAAGTCATAACTACTGCTCCGCCCCTCGACCCGGAGTAAGTTCCTTTTTTTCTCGGAATCTTTTTCGAATAAGAAATTATCATACAATACGAATATGAGTTCCTGTTTATATGAAGTATACTATTGTTTACACGATTGAGTCTGTTCATTTAGGATAATATATAGGCCAGAAACGCATACAAAAATATGACATCTGGTTTTGAATCTGAAATATCCATTTCACCTCAAAGTTTATCCACTTGTACAGTAACTTATCTTTAGTTAAAGGAAAACAGCTATAATTATGAATAACCCTTATTCTAAATAAGAATTTGGCATCTTCCAAATACATTCCTGTTTCAAAAGAGATTAATGTGATTGTGTTGCTTCCTAAATGCAATTAAGGTATGATTTGTTCATTTGTTTAAATGCGCTGAAAGTTTCAGAAGAATTAGATAGTGCACTCCTTTAAGCACGTTACAGTTTCCTTCGGGTTCATAACAGACAGGAACGGGGAATAAGAACAGGTGAAAGGATTATCTGTCCAGGGGGCGGGCAAGTAATTATAACTTGCCCGCCCATCGTACCCACTTTGACCTAAGTTGACCTCCATAAATCTCCTACTTTGTATTTTCACATGTTCGCATCAAGCGTGGGCGTGAGGGCGCTAATTGCCGCAAGGGGCGAAATTGTGGAGCAGGGATGTGCTGCGCTCGTCGCCATGGAGAGCAGGTGTGTCAGCGGCGTCTGCCGTTGGGCCACAAGTGCTACGTACCTGAGGGCGGCCTCGACTACTCCATGAACCAAGTTTGTTCGTGCGAGGACGGCCTTGTGTGCAAATACACGGCTGAACAGCCTACTTCCAGGCACCACCTCATCGCCCTCATATCGGCCTCTGAGGACATGCGATGCGCAGCGCCATCGACTGACATGTCAAGAATTGTATTCTCACTGCATTTATCCCAGATGAACTTCTAGTCAGTGATGTATTCTGTATAGGCAATAAACTTTGTACCTTATATTCCGTCTGTCTGACTTTAGTCCTCATTATTTAATTTACCTAAATAGATCTCGCTAATAGATATCCAAAGTGACAGTTCGAAAGAAAAGATAACATCGTATTAGGCAAAACAAATAGATAAATAAATGAACACAAATAAATGAATTAATAGGTTAGCATAAGTATAGATATATCCATTGCAATATCACATTATTGGTAAATGTATTTGTAAAATGGTTAACTTACAGTAGACATCATTTAGAAGTTTGTGACAAACTAAGCATCTCACATTAATCACTTAAAAAAAAAAAAAAAAAAAAAAAACATATGAACAAAATATTTCAATTGATTCTTGTAATTAAAGCCTATTGACCATGTTTCGTGATTCCCTCTCCCTCTGAATATCTTTAATATAAATGATACCCTATAAATATGCTGCAGAGTATTTATGTCCGTCTACTGTACTAATGCTATTGCTGTTGCTTTTTTAAGTGACAGAATAATATGGTTCTTATAACCACATACACAACAGCACAAGGGCTTGCGCGCCTGTCAGATAAAGCCTGCTGCTCATTCCCTGTTACTTGGACTTTTTGTTGGTCACTGAATAGTCAACGACGGCATGCACGGTCGCTGGAGCACCGCCACTGCAAAATCCAGATCTTCATGCGACATGCACTCATCCAATAATTAATTTTAGGTGATAATGGTAATGATGATATTAATAATAGCAACATTACTATAACTAATAGCAGCACTAAAAAACGTATATAATAATGAAAAGCTGGATAAAGCAGGTGAGATAAAAGAACGATCGTATTTTCATCCCGTAGAGTGTGGTTGCAGTCAGCATCGCCTCTTTTTTGCAACTTTCAACTTCCAGACCTGTTAATCGAACTTAACCGCCCACCGGGGAAAATGAGCAAATGCATTACAGATGCTCATGGTCACGGGTGTTCAACGTTCCCTTTCCACACCCTACACACGCGCACACACACACACACACATATATATGAGAGTGTATGTATATGTAGGTATGTGATTATGGTTATTCATATTCCTATATTTGCAAGTGTGTATTGTCACGTAGTGACAGCTGTAGAAACGAATTTGACAAACAAATTATTCATTTTTGTCAGATATGTTAGAAATATATGAAAGTCTCAGTATTTATCAGGTTTCTACGAGTGTGAATGCAGTAAATTTGCAGGTGAAGAGGTGAATGACTCGCGATGGAGGGACGACGATCAAACACAACGCACAAAGTTAATCGGATAAAGAAGGAACTGCAAAGTCCTCGTTTTCACTGGCTAAGTTTTTCTACGAAGACTGTTGGAATCATTAGGTTCTGATTGCTAATTACTTCGAAATATTCCTTTTTGCATGAAGTAGTGATTTCACTTGTTGCCGTCGGTCACTCAGTGTTGTCAGTAATGTCATATATTGCTGTAGAGCTTTTAGCATATACTAGGTTATACTATCATAATTTTATTATTCATCTTAATAACAAGGGAGGAGGATAATGGTAAATATACAGAAGCTAAAGGAGCAATAGTTTATTATTTTATATAAAATGATACATTACCGACTAGAATTTTTTCTGGGATAAGTACATATAAAGCGAAACGTGACAACATGTTCAACTATTTTGACATGTCAGTCGACACGGTGCGAGGGCGCTGCGCAGCGCATGTCCTCGGAGGCCGATATGAGGGCGATGAGTTGGTGCCTGGAAGGAGGCTGTCCAGCCGTGTATTTGCACACAAGGCCGCTCTCGCACGGACAAACTTGGTTCATGGAGTAGTCGAGGCCTCCCTCAGGTACGTAGCACTTGTGGCCCAACGGCAGACGCCGCTGACACACCTGCTCTCCATGGCGACGAGCGCAGCACATCCCTGCTCCACAATCCCTCTCCTTCCGGCACCTGGCGCCCTCACTCCCACGCTTGATTCGCTTTTGGCACACGCCGAACATGCAGTCGTATCCGCCCTCACACATGGCGTCCTCACGACACTCCTGTCCCTCCGTCATGTGGTCCCGACACACGCCGTAGTGCTGGTCGCAGAACTGGCCACGCCTACACACGCGATCGTTGGTGCACAGACGCTGTGAAACAAAGGATATCATTAGATATGATAACATATTACACCATTTCGTAACCTTTTACACATATGTCTGCTAATAAATGAAAGGAAACAATGTACAGAATTGTACTTACCAAGTGTTCATAAAAGTTGAAGGGTTGATTTGTTGTCACTTGATGGGAGATGTGATGGGCGCCACTGAGGTCGCGGATGTTATGGCGACCTGTTTTGTAGAGGCGTTTGAAGAGCCAGGAAAGTCCTTGTGCGGTGCATGGGGTCGCCAGGCACCCCACCGTCAGGAAGAAGAGGCACATGTTCATGGTTTCTTTCTGATGGTATATTGCACGGGAGAGGAAAGAGTTGTGCGTGCGTCACCTGTACGGCTAGTAGTGACCTGATTTTATTCTCTGGTCTCATATATATATGAGACGATTGATCACGTGACCACACACCTGTATG
>NC_061837.1:6782040-6789540 GCF_019202785.1 Penaeus chinensis
CATATTTATATTATTTGCTTATTGTTTTTTTTTTTTTTTTTTTTTTTAATATTGCAACTATGTCTCAGCTATATATATCTATCTATTAGTATAAATGTATTTGTACATGTATGTATGTATATAAATAGATATGTGTGTGTATCTATATATGGGTCTACGTATATGTTGTTGTTTTTTCATCTTGTTCTAATAATTCTCATTTTTGCTCACGCCATATCTATGTCACAGCCTTTCTCTTTTTTCATATTTCACTCTTCGTCTGACCTTAACGCATTCCCTTTTCCATCTTTAACCGCTCTATTGATTTCCTCTGTCTCCATTTCTTTATTTCTTTTCTTTTTTCTTACTTCTCCCCTTCCATGCTATACTTAATTTCTTGCCAGCCGTGTCGATTTAAAAAAAAATCTTTGGCCTGTGAATGGTTCTGATCGGATTTAGTTCAGTTGGTACTCCATTTACACACACTTTATAAAATCCGTTCATTATCTTTAAGCAATTTTTAAGTCGCTGATATTTTTCTTTCTTTCTTTCCTCATGTCTTTGGTGATATCTGAATAAAAAAAACTATTATTGATTCAGTTCTTCTTCTCCTTCTGTCAGTTCATGAACTTCCAATTAGATATTTTTCTGTTAATTACTTCATACACTGTTATCAAATGATTTGTATCATTATTATTATTATTGTTGTTGATGTTGTTATCATCATTACCACCGTTACCATTGTTATTATTATTATTATCATTATCATCACAATTATTATCATTATTAGTATTATCATTACTAGTATTACTATTATTATTGTTGTTATTATTACTAATATTATTATTATCACTATTATTATCATTATTATCATTATTATCATTATTATTATCATTATAATCATTATCATCATTATCATCATTATCATCATCATCATTATCATCATTATCATCATTATCATCATTATTATCATTATCATCATTATCATCATTATCATCATTATCATCATTATCATCATTATCATCATTATCATCATTATTATCATTATCATCATCATTATTATCATTATCATTATCATTATTATTATTATTATTACCATTATTATTATTATCACCATTATTATTACTATTATCATTGTTATTACTATCATTATTATTACTATCACTATTATTACTATCATTATCATTAGTATTATTATAATTATCATTATTACTATTATTGTTCTTGTTATTATTATAATTATCATTATTACTATTATTATTATTGTTATTATCATTATTGTTATTATTATTACTATCATTATTATTACTCTTATTATTATTACTATTATTATTATTATTATTTTTATTATCATTGTTGTTGTTGTCGTTATTATTTTTGTTATCATTATTATTATTATTGTTATTGTTGTCATTATTACTATCATCATCATTATCATCATTATCATTATTCTTATTATTGCTATCATTATCATCATCATTATGATAATAATAATAATAATGATAATAATAAACAATAATAATGATAGCTACAACAACAATAATAATGATAACAATAATGATAATAATGTTAATAATGATAATAATAATAATAATAATAATAATCATAATAATTATTATTATTATTATTATTATTGTTATTATTATTATCACTATTATTATTATGATTACAAGTATTATTATTATTATTATTATCATCATCATTATTATTATTGTTATAACTATTTTTGGATATCTCATCACTATCATTAAGATCACTAACGTTATGATCATTATCATTATTTTCAATATTACCGTTATCACCAATATTATCATTATCATCATCATCATAATATTATTGTTATAATTATTATTATCATTATTATTGGTATTATTATTGTCGTCATCATCCTCATGATGATGATGATTATCATTGTTATTATCATTATTTTTATAATTATCATTATCCTTCCTACTATTCTTATCATCATTATTATGATGATGATGATGATGATGAATATCATTAACATTATTGTTGTTATCATTATCATTATTACTTTATCATTATCATTATTACTATTATCATTATCATTATTACTATTATCATTATCATTACTGTTATTATCATTATCATTGTTGTTATCATTATTACTATTATCATTATCATTACTGTTGTTATCATTATCATTACTGTTGTTATCATTATCATTACTGTTGTTATCATTATCATTACTGTTGTTATCATTATCATTACTGTTGTTATCATTATCATTATTGTTGTTATCATTCTCATTATTATTGTTATCATTCACATTGTTGTTGTTATCATTATCATTATTGTTGTTATCATTATCATTATTTTTGTTATCATTATCATTATTGTTGTTATCATTATCATTATTGTTGTTATCATTATCATTATTGTTGTTATCATTATCATTATTGTTGTTATCATTATCATTATTGTTGTTATCATTATCATTATTGTTGTTATCATTATCATTATTGTTGTTATCATTATCATTATTGTTGTTATCATTATCATTATTGTTGTTATCATTATCATTATTGTTGTTATCATTATCATTATTGTTGTTATCATTATCATTATTGTTGTTATCATTATCATTATTGTTGTTATCATTATCATTATTGTTGTTATCATTATCATTATTGTTGTTATCATTATCATTATTGTTGTTATCATTATCATTATTGTTGTTATCATTATCATTATTGTTGTTATCATTATCATTATTGTTGTTATCATTATCATTATTGTTGTTATCATTATCATTATTGTTGTTATCATTATCATTACTGTTGTTATCATTATCATTATTGTTGTTATCATTATCATTACTGTTGTTATCATTATCATTATTGTTGTTATCATTATCATTACTGTTGTTATCATTATAATTATTGTTGTTATCATTATCATTATTGTTGTGATCATTATCGTTATTGTTGTTATTATTATCAGTATTGTTATCATTATCAGTATTGTTGTTATCATTATCGGTATTGTTATCATTATCAGTATTGTTATCATTATCATTATTGTTATCATTACCATTATCATTATTATTGTTAATATTGCTATCTCCAGTAATAGCTACAGAAGTACAAATATAAAAATGTAGTTGTCAATATATTTAGTTTAAAAACCTTTCAAGAAACTTTCACGGTTGCATAAGGTAAATATTACGTCATACAGTTTCTTTCTGGCCCATGACAGACATACAGGAAATGGAAATCAGGACAGGTGAGATGAGTAAGTCAAGGAAGTGGGCAGGTAATTTATAGGTTGCCCACCCATTGTACCTACTTTGAACTCAGGTCACCCCTATTAGTTTCAGGATAGAGATATAGACACTTCAGTATGATTGTAAATAAACTTCCAAGCTTCTCTTGAATTGCCTCTTGCTAGGCAGTGAATATCAAGACACTGGTTAGGTCATTAAAAGTTGCCCGCCCATTATAACAACTTTGACCTAATTTGGCCTCCTTGAATATAAGAATATGTGTGTGCAAGTACCTTTCTATATGTGGTTGTCTGCACTCAAAATGCAATACTATGTTAGGTAATATGTAAGCATCATGTGTATCGTATCACTTCAGTATGTATATATATATTCATATCTGAATATGCGATTTCTCAGTGGACTGCATTTCTGATTTCCAATCAACCAAAACATATAAATTGGTATCTATTACATATTTACCCTCCTGATTCAGGATTCAGACACAGAGGAACGGGGAATCTGGGCAGGTGAGAGGATTATCTATCCAGGGGGCGGGCAAGTGATTTCGACTTGCCCGCCCATCGTACCTACATTGACCTAGGATGACCTCCATTAGGGTTACATTTCATTTCTGTTATGAAAGGTGGATCAGGTGTCACACAGGTGTGTGATCAGTTCATTCATATATAATGCCCTGAAACTGTGATCAGGTCAGTACAAGCCGTACAGGTGACGCACACACAACTCTCTCTCAAGTGTATTCTTCTTCCTCGATAACAAACCATGAACTTGTGTATCTTCTTCCTGACGGTTGGCTGCCTGGCGACCCCATGCACGGCACAAGGACTTTCCTGGCTCTTCAAACGCCTCTACAAAACAGGTCGCCATAACATCCGCGACCTCAGTGGCGCCCGTCACACGCCCCAGCAAGTGACGATAGATCAATCCTTCAACTCGTATGAACACTTGGTAAGTACAGCTCTATATTACTTCATTTCGTATATAAGTAGACACATATGTAGAAGGCTAAGTGCTATTGCAAGATGTTATTAAATCTAATGTTAAACTTTGTTTTGCAGCGTCTGTGCACCAACGATCGCGTGTGTGTGCGTGGCCAGTTCTGCGACCAGCACTACGGCGTGTGTCGGGACCACATGACGGAGGGACAGGAGTGTCGTGAGGACGCCATGTGTGAGGGCGGATACGACTGCATGTTCGGCGTGTGCCAAAAGCGCATCAAGCGTGGGCGTGAGGGCGCCAGATGCCGTAAGGAGAGGGATTGTGGAGCAGGGATGTGCTGCGCTCGTCGCCATGGAGAGCAGGTATGTCAGCGGCGTCTGCCGTTGGGCCACAAGTGCTACGTACCTGAGGGCGGCCTCGACTACTCTATGAACCAAATTTGCCCGTGCGAGAGCGGCCTTGTGTGCAAATACACGGCTGAACAGCCTCCTTCTAGGCACCAGCTCATCGCCCTCATATCGGCCTCCGAGGACATGCGCTGCGCAGCGCCCTCGCATCGCGTCGACTGACGTGCCAAGAAGAGTTGATTCTGCTCCTGTATAGTGTATTTGTCCCAGTTGGAATTCTAGTCAGTAGTCTATTCTATTATAGCTAATAAAAATCTCTACCTCTCTATTTCGCATATTTGACTTCCTCCCCCTTCCTTTTTTATCAGATCAACTTCCTTATTCTAAAATTTCCTCAAGAAAAATGCTAGTTTGAATAGCATGGCTGACAGTATCACTAATGATAATGCCAATAATGATAACGATAATGATAAAAGCAATGATAATATTATGATTAAAACAAAAATAATATCGGCAATAATGATAATTATAATAAGTATAATATTAATGATAATGAAAATATTGATTATGATGATGTTAATGATAATGACAATATTAATGATAAGAGAATATTGATAATTATAATACTAATAATACCTATCATGATGGTAATTATATTAATAATGATAATAATTATAATGTTATTAATAAGTATAATGATAGCAAGTATGGTATTAATATTGATAATAATGATATTAATAATAGTGATTATATTAATAATTATGATAACATCAATAATTATTATAACATCGATAAGAATGATAATATTGATATTAATAATATTGATATGAATGATAATAATAATATTGATAAGAATGATAATAATAATAATTATAATGTTAATAAGAATCATGAGGTTGATAATATTAACAGTGATAATAACAATCTTAATGATAACAGTAATAATGATAGTGCTAATGACATTTATTATAACACTAATAGTCAAGATCCTTAAAGAATAAATAGCTGAACGCAAAAAGGAAATTGACATTTTCCTTGGAGTATTCTGACAGCTGTTTAAGGTACGGAACACTTCGTAGGCATGAATACGAACGTGGAATCTTACCTCTGGTTATTATAAACAACATCACGCACTTTATACAAATATCCGTCTTGTATCTAGTATCTTACGCTGTTTATTATGAAAGAGTGTTTTCTATAGTGTGTTCGAAAATAGTTTAATAAGAAGAATGATAAAAAAGTAGTTGAAAATGCAGGAAGAAAAACAAAAAACCTTATTAATATAAATATAAAGGATGATATATTGGTGGGACTTAGATCGGCAGTTTGCCAACTAGGATTTTCACGTTATGGTGATAATGATAATGATGGTAATAATATTGATAGTAATAAGGATAACAGTAACAATAGCAATGATGATAGTAAGATGATGATGAAATTATAATAACAAAATGATAATAATTACAACAATAATATGATAATGATTACAACAATAATATGATAATAATTATAATGATACGAAGCTGTCAATAATGATGATATAAATAAAATGGTAACAGTAATGACAACAGTAATAATTATAACAATAATAATGATAATGATAATAATAATAATAATAATAATAATAATAATAATAATAATAATGATAATAACAATGATAATGATATTGATAACTAAGAGTAATGATATTGATAACCAAGAGTAAAGATAGTAATGATATTAATGATGATAATAACAATGATGATAATGATGATAAAAAAAATGATCATGATAGCAATAGTGACAATAGTATTAATGAGGATAATAATAACAGTAATACAATTAATATATCCTATTTGTATGAGGGTCGTATTTGTATTCATTATTTCTAATATCAGAATTAATATCATTTTTGCCTATGATTACTTCCTGCGTTTTATTATAATTATGCCTTTATTACAATGAAGTTATTAGGAATATGACAATCAAAATCATTATCACTGTTGTTATCATCATTGTTATCTTCATAACCACCTATGTTACTATTACGATTATTACTATCATTATCATTATCATTGCTACCGACCTTTTAACCACCACCTTAGACTCAAAGATGTTGCTATCATAAATTACCCATTCAAATTCACCAGCTTAGAGTAATAATGAGGGAAGGAGAACAAAATCAGATATACGTAATGTAAAGGTACAATGTTTATTAGTTTGTGTATGTTGCATTACTGACTAGAATTCTAGGAGAAAAAACAACAACATTGGTACGTTAGACAGGTAAAAATGATATTTGCAGCAAATTTCTAGGGTCCTATTTCTATTAGAAATATAAAGGAGACACACACAGTCCCAAAATATGTCTCATAAGCTTTAAGTGCAGGAATCAACCGAAATATCTTGTTACTATTTTTTTTTCTCTTTCATTTCACTCGATTTTTTTATGATTTAAGTGAAATGATGTTCATTTTGTCACAATCTTCTAAATGGTGACTACTGATGTTTGTCATTTTACAATGACATTTACCTTGAATAATGATGATATTGCTACCATCATGGTTATATGCAGCTGTATATATCTACTCCATATCTATACTTGTGTCTACATACTCATCGAATTATTTATTCGTTCATTTGTCTATTCATTTCGCCAGATAAGTTGTAGTCTGTAAAGACAATTGAAAACATCAGATTCTTAATGTGATTTGACACATTAAGAATTATATTCTTATATTCAAGGTATAGCAAATTTTTCAAGCGATATTTATTTTTGATGGGTTTACTGCATGTGCTGACCTAGTTTACCTTCATTAGGTAGGTTTAATAATGAAGGAATATTAAATTCAGACAGTCGGAAAATAACGAACAAAGTTTAATAGCTTATGCAAGATACATTACTGACTAGAAGTTCACCTGGGATAAATACAGTGAGAACACAATCAACTCCTTTTGACGTGTCAGTCGACGCGGTGTGAGGGCGCTGCACAGTGCATGTTCTCGGAG
>NC_061837.1:6799540-6804540 GCF_019202785.1 Penaeus chinensis
ATGTAATGGGTATCGATAATTAGTTAGAATGGAAATCAGAGATACATAACATAAAGACGTGACGATGCAAAAAAAATAAAAGCAGTTAAGAAATGTATTTCTGCAACTGAAGAAATAAAACCAATGTACCTTCCCTGACAACGGAAATAATGCATTATTAGCACATACATATATATGTGTTTGTATGTATGCATATACATATATATATATTTATATATTTACATACACACAAATACACACACACACACATACACACACACACACACACACACACACACACATATATATATATATATATATATATATAGAGAGAGAGAGAGATGGATAGATACAGTATATATTACATACACATTGTTATACACATATACACACATTTCTTCCGATTTCCCGGATTACACTTGCGTTAATCAGCTACTACTTCTCATGAAGTAACAATACGGTCTCAAATAAGAAATTCATCGGAAATCATTTACCTGAAATCCTTTTAAATCCTTTCTCTAAAGTGGGAAAAAAGTAACTTAATCCCAGCATGAAGGGCAGATCGGGTCATACAAAGTAGGTACGATGGGCGGGAAAGTCATTATTACTTTCCGTCTCTTGGGAGGATTTCCTTCCTCACGTTTTATTCAATTCTTTATCATTGTTATTTATATCACTTTTTGTTGCTGTTGATAATGCAAGTATTGTTGTTGATACTTATCCTAATTTAATTTGTGTTATAAACTGTGTTAAGAAGCCCCTTATGTTTTTTAAGGTTTAGTGAGAGTATTTGTATGTGTCTAAAAAAATTAAATCCTCGCCTGCACAAAAATATTTGATGATAAACCCAATTAACAAAAATAACTTACCCTTCTAGCAGATGGATATTACTAGAGTCATTGACTTGAATTATCATAACAATTGTGATAATACTGATAATGACAACAACATAATAATAACATTACTACTACTACTACTACTACTACTAATAATAATAATAATGATAACTATAAGGATAATAATAATTATAATAACAATTATGATGATGATGAGGAGGAGGATACTAACCATAATTACCAGGATCCAGGGACAAAGATTTTATTTCGAATGCCTAGGATTTTAAGAAAAGAGTGTATAGCTATAGTTGTTTGCAATCTCCCATCAGCTTCAACATTTTTTCTCTGTTGTTACGACTGGCATTTTGCGTTTACTGCTTCACATCTTGAGTTCAACTTATTAGTCCCAAAGCGTTACCTGTTATCCAAAGCTCTTCGCGGAGTTAACTACCGGTTAGCTGAGCCTGCAATAGCTATATCGGTGTCTTTAGCGAAATCTAAGAATTATTTCGAGGAGACGACAGCTGTATTTACTCTCTATTATTGTCATTATCGTTATTATGATAACGATAATAATAACAATAATAATGATTATTAGTATTACCATTACCAGTTATAGCAATAGAAGGATGTGTATACATTCCAATTTATGAATACGATGATTTAATTAATTCTTAACTGCAGATTCTATGTTTCATTTGAATAACTGTGTCGATGGTACTTTTAGATAATTGAAACGATCGACGGCTCTCTGATTATAATGGTATCAATTGCATTATGATATCAGTAACTTAACCAGTTTTCCCCGGTTTCATAGGAGGTACGGGGAATCACATCGGGCCGAAGATTATCTGTCTGTTGGGCTTATGCTTATTCACTTTCCATTCATGATTGATAGATTAGGTGTAATGTAGATGTGTGGTCATGTAATCAACGCTCTCAAGTATAGGTCTAAGCAGGAAAGCCGTGCCCTTTATAATACAGATGTTATGTGCTGCTTATTGCTTTTCTTCAAAATGAATCTTCAAAATGATTTAGTCGAAGAAGATAATTTAATTTCAGTGATTCATTACTTGTCCAGTTTCCCTCTGATTCATAAGGACAGGGTCGGGGAATCAGGACAGGTGAGAGGATTATCTGTCCAGTGGGCGGGCAAGTAATTACGACTTGCCCGCCCATCGTACCTACTTTGACCAAACATGACCTCTATCAGATTCATGTTATATTATTTTTCAAAAGATAAGTCTGAATATGTGCATATTCGTTCCGAGACTTCTAAATAAGCTATCTTACACCTATTCTTATCCAGTGCTATTTGTTATTTAATTATCATGTTCCTTCAAACACGATTTCATGACTTTTTCTGGAAGTGGATAACAAAAGACAGATTAATGGTTTGTTATTCTATCCCTATTTTTTGGTAAGAAAAAATGTGGATATTTAGGATGTGTTCATATAGACCCATTTCTGTATAAAAGCGCAATACATAGACTAAGTAAATTGCACATATAGCATATAGTTATGGGTCATTTCATTCTGTATTGGGAGATTTCACAGCAACAATTCTATGTTTTCAATATCATTAAAATAAGATTTATCTATCCTTGAATGTGCAATCAAGATTTCTATATAATCCAAGCTGCATTTTCAAGTTGGCATTTAAGTAACATAATAAGAAATTGCCTATAAAATTTATTCCATGGTATATAAGGAACGTGGAATTAGAGCAGGTGAGAGGATTATCGGTCCAGGGGGCGGGCAAGTGATTACGACTTGCCCGCCCATTGTACCTACTTTGACCTAGAATGACCCGTAACCTTATTTTTCACATAAAAAAGATCAGGTGCGCGGCCACGTGACATATCCTTTCGTGTATATATGACACCACAGACTGTGATCAAGCCAGTACTAGCCGTACAGGTAACGCACACACAACTCACTCCCAAGTGTACTCTTCTTCCTCGGTAACAAACCATGAACTTATGTCTCTTTTTCCTGACGGTGGGGTACCTGGCGACCCCATGCACGGCCCAAGGACTTTCCTGGCTCTTCAAACGCCTCTACAAAACAGGTCGCCATAACATCCGCGACCTCAGTGGCGCCCGTCACACGCCCCAGCAAGTGACGATAGATCAATCCTTCAACTCGTATGAACACTTGGTAAGTACAGCTCTATATTACTTCATTTCGTATAAAAGTAGACACATATGTAGAAGGTTAAGTACTATTGAAAGATGTTATTAAATCTAACGGTAAACTTTGTTTTGCAGCGTCTGTGCACCAACGATCGCGTGTGTGTGCGTGGCCAGTTCTGCGACAAGCACTACGGCGTGTGTCGGGACCACATGACGGAGGGACAGGAGTGTCGTGGAGACGCCATGTGTGAGGGCGGATACGACTGCATGTTCGGCGTGTGCCAAAAGCGAATCAAGCGTGGGAGTGAAGGCGCCAGGTGCCGCAAGGAGAGGGATTGTGGAGCAGGGATGTGCTGCGCTCGTCGCCATGGAGAACAGGTGTGTCAGCGGCGTCTGCCGTTGGGCCACAAGTGCTACGTACCGGAGGGCGGCCTCGACTACTCCATGAACCAAGTTTGTCCGTGCGAGAGCGGTCTTGTGTGCAAATACACGTCTGAACAGCCTCCTTCCAGACACCAGCTCATCGCCCTCATATCGGCCTCAGAGGACATGCACTGCGCAGCGCCCTCGCACAGCGTCGACTGACATTTCAGAAGGAGTTGATTGTGCTAAAGCGTTTCCATGTATACCTACTTAACCCAGATAAATTCTAGTCAGTGATGTACCCTTCTATCTAATCTAATAAACTTTTATACCTTTATTTGCAGTATACCTGACTTTATATACCTTCCTAATTATAAAAAAAAAAATATGTGAAGCTGAATGGGGATCTAAAAAACATAGCAGTATGGCCAGCACTGACTGACTGGCGGAAATGAAGCCAGTGCTTATAGCTTAAAGATATGAATGAAATTGTAATCAGAACCTAATATATAAAACTACCTGCCAAACCTCATCGAAAACGAAGACTTTGGCTAGTACTGTTCTTTTTTGGGGGGACGAGACAAGACTACATTGTGATTACTATGTGTTAGACATACCAGCCAGGCAAAACTCAACTGGTAGTGTTGGACTCACTAATATTGCCCAATTTCGATATAATGTTTCAAAATATTATTAGAGTGCATTGCTACTGTCCCAAAGAATGAATCTACGGTAGGATTTCATAGTGTTTTTGATTTAACGAGCGTATAGCTGTAGTGGTTTAACCCAAATGGGCAGTTTAACGAAAACTGGTGATTCTCTCCTAGTGTTCCTACGTGTTTATTTATCTATTTAGTTTTTATATATATAATTCTTGGGGTTTTGTGGCAGTACCTCACGTACTTAATATGTATTTATAGATGTTTATATATACATATATATACACATATACATATATACATATACATACACGAGTATTTGTGTGTCTGTGCGTGCGTGCGTGCGTGCGTGCGTGCGTGCGTGCGTGCGTGCGTGCGTGCGTGCGTGCGTGCGTGCGTGCGTGCGTGCGTGCGTGCGTGCGTGTGTGTGTGTGTCGTTATTATTTTCTGTTGCTCCGAGAATGCTTATAAAAAAATTACATCGTATCCTCATTAATCACCGATGATGTCGATAATAATGGTTGCTCAGAGTTATCAAATAATGGCCTAACGCACGCTGAGGAATGCCACGACGCTTCAGGCAGTCTGACTCGGATCAGTGTAGTCCCTTGTGTGTATTATGTATGTATTACATAATCCAAACCCTCCTTACCTCCTTAGGTCGTATGAGGTCAAAGAAGGTACGATGGGCGGGCAAGTTTAACTGGTTGACAGCCCCTGGACAGATAATCCTTTCACCGGGATGGCATATACCGTAATTAGAATTACAATTAAAAATATATTCTCTCAAAAGAAAGAAGAAAAAAGAGGAAATATAATCGTATCATTTATTAAATACGATGCACAATGGCGAAAGAGATGTTTGATCCGTTGAAATATTTATGACCTGTCTGGCCATCGTTGACCCATGATGCCCTTTATATGACCTAAGGTCGGGATTATGTTGCCTCTTTTCTCACCTTAAGCAAGGGAATCTAAAGTTTGAGCCTTTGGAACATTATGTGCCAAGACAAGGAGAATATGTCCTC
>NC_061837.1:6809540-6817040 GCF_019202785.1 Penaeus chinensis
AGGAGGAGAAGGGGGGGGAAGAAGGGGGGGAGAAAAAGGAGAAGGGGGGGAGAAAAAGGAGAAGGGGGGGGAGAAGAAGGAGAAGAAGAAGAAAATAAAGAAGAGGAAGAAGAAGAAGAAGAAGATAAAGAAGAAGAAGATAAAGAAGAAGGAGAAGGAGAAGGAGGGAGGAAAAAAACTGCCAGAGAGGAAGAAAAGAAGAAAGAACAGTTCTCTGAAAGTTAAGAAAGAAAAAAAGTATATTATCGTTCTTTGAATATATCACATAATCTCAACTGCAGTGCATCTTCATCAGGTCACTCTTATACATTTCATGAGATAACAAAATACTGCTACAATCTTAAAACTACAAAAGGATATCCATCCATAAGGCAAAGACAATATATAGGCCACAAAATCATCACTGGGAAAAACTGACATACTTGTTTGATGCATGGCAGTGGATTGCAACACTAACAGACAATTTACCCAATGCTTGTGGGGATTGTACTTTAAATACACGCAAAGCCAACTGTGAGCTTAGTTTAATCTTTGTTTTTTTCCACACATATGTGCTTATTCACCAAGGAGTCAATTACTAGTACTACCTATCTCACCTGTTTACCTTTTTCCTTGATTTTTGGAAAGACTCGTTTTATTTTTCATTGCTATTAATATTGTAAATACCATTATAATAATCATGATATCAACATACATATCAATAGTATAAAAATGTATCCACCAAATACAAGGATATTAGCGGAGGACGTAGGTTTACTAATTGTGGCTGTACAAACAAAGTTCACAATAGAAGAGGACGAGGAAGAGGAAGAGGAAGAGAGAGAGAAGAAAGAGAAGAAAGAGAAGAAAGAGAAGAAAAAGAAAAAAGAGAAAAAGAGAAAGAAAGAAAGAGAGAAAGAGAGAAAAAGAAAGGGAAAAGGGAAAAAGGGAAAAAGGGAAAAAGGGAAAAAGGGAAAAAGGGAAAAAGGGAAAAAGGGAAAAAGGGAAAAAGGGAAAAAGGGAAAAAGGGAAAAAGGGAAAAAGGGAAAAAGGAAAAAAGGAAAAAAGGAAAAAAGGAAAAAAGGAAAAAAGGAAAAAAGGAAAAAAGGAAAAAAGGAAAAAAGGAAAAAAGGGAAAAAGGGAAAAAGGATAAAAGGAAAAAAGGAGAAAAAAAAAAAAAAAAAAAAATCACCACATAGGTCTAATACATGACTCTTTGGTGACTCTGCATTTGTGGAGCCATCTGCATGTAATTACTTTAGAGAGTATTACATATTCCTGACGCATTAGGTAAAATATAACAACTACATTAGATTATGTAGTGTTGTTTCAGTTATGGAAATGAAGAAATAATTTATGAACATATAATTTATGAACATTAAGTCTTTGTTCATCATTTACAAAACACTTAAGAATACATATAGATTTGCTGCTTTCACAAGAGAAATCTTTTAGTTGAAATCGTTAGTGCAGCTTTAGAAACTTTAGGTCTCCAATTCATTTTGGGACGTTAATATATTGTGAAATAATTTGTATTTTCTACAAATATTATTCTTCCATACCTCTTAATCTTCTTGCTCATACATTTATATTCTACTTACATGTAGAGAATAACAAGATCATATTAAAGAGATGTTCAATTAACAAATCATGATCTTTAATACTGATAAATGGACCATAATACTAGAGATTTCTTTTTTTTACTTGAAGCTATTACTTCAGCTGGTAGAAGGCATTTTTATACTGTTCCTGTGTGAACACAGAGGCAGGAAATAAAATACAGCAACAAGCCTTTCATCTAGATTGAGATTCAATGGATAAAGTAAGAAAAAATAGAAATGCAATGTGGGAAACCATCTATTTATAATGTAGCACTGAAATATAAATAACCTAGCATTACACAAAAAAAAGAAATATACATAAAATATTTGTACATCAAATAAATAAAAATCTACAATCTTGGTTTAGGCTAGTCCCTTCAGTTACAAGCCTGATGATTCTGTGTGCCATAAAACATCAAGCAAACATGCTCTGTTGTCTGGATAATCTGTGTAACCTGACCACAACAGCCTAGGTCAGCACACTCTTTCAAAGTAAACTGTAATGCTACTAGAGACATACCAGATTTCAATGGCAAGACTTCAATTACTTTGGTGATCACACAGTCTCCTACATCTGTTGATCACTCATGGACAATGCATCTTGCTCTTTACCCTCAAGAACAATTAAGAGTCATTGCTGTACTAAGGGTATAACTACAACCATCTAAGCACATGTTTTGCAACTCAGTCCCATTCATGTGTGTGTTACACAGGACAAAATCTAGCAAAAAATTTATCATTTATTACATTTCCAATTCAGTTCTATGTGCATACATAGCTCCAACTTTCCTGTCTCTTAGAAGTTTAAAAATTAACCTTTTGTGTCAGGTGGTTAGGCCCAGAGCTGACTAGACTAAGTTACAGTAACTCTAACATTGAAGATTGAAAAAAGATGTCAAATATGGAATTTTTGTGACAGCCCAAAGAGCTGATGTTAGGACCAAAAACTGAACTCCTAGAGTCACCTTCACACTGAACTCCAAAGCCACATGATTTTCTTTGTTTCAAAGAAAAATAAATAAAAATACCAACAGAATATGACACCACTAGAATGTGCAAAAGCAAAAAAATAAAGAAAACTATTATGCTGATAAAGTGATAAGTTAATTAACTTATACTCCCTTCATTTAATTCAAATGTATCATAAATGCCTATAGGAATAGGAATGTGGAAGTATACACCACAACACATACACCAACCTTTGCCTGCAAGTTCTTGATAGTGTAGTAAGGCTCATGGTGTCAAGACACTCAACAAAGATTAATTAACAATATATATGTCTCATTTGACCTTAAAGCACCACTAATTGTTCAAAAAAAGTTACTTTGTTACTTTCAGCTTGGAACAATGGAACTGCACACCACTTGTAGGGAGATTTCTCTTATATTTTAGCTGAAAGGAGTTCTAACCACAATTAATTACAGAACTGAAGCAGTTTGCAGATTTGTTTTTTTAGTTGTGAGATTGAATGGTTAGAATCTAACAAGAAATTGCCTAGATCTAATGGCATATAAATATCAGTCACTTAAAGGCCTCCACATGGACTGAATTTCAGAAAGAAATTTTTTGTCGTCATCACTGTCCTTTACACTGTTTTCATATAAGCATATTTTTACTGCCATAACTATGCTTTAGCAGTTCATAAAACAAAAAATCAGTGTCCCTGATGGCATGCACTCTTACCAAATCATGTTTCCTTTACAAGTTTGGAAGGTGAGTGGCAATCACATTGTATAGATGTCATCACATGTGGAAACCATGGGTAAAATATATAGATGGCCATGCCTGGGAACTGCTTGATTCAGTAACATTATGCAAGTGATACACACAGCAACCATGGTTTAAGTTATCAATGTATCTGTCAATAAGCAGTGCTTTTGTTGACAGGAGAAAATCGTATTTCCTAGATATGTTACAGAAACTTGATAGCATTTAGCAGCATAAATAAAGTTGGCCACTAAATCAATCACTTATCAGTTTTTTTTTTTTTTTATATTTTCTCTCTATAAGGAAAAGCCTTTAAGCCTTAGTTGGCAGCTTTTAGTCTTTCTTAAAGCCTAAAATGATAATGTCAGTCAATAGATTTAACAGTATCAAAGAAAGAAAATCATATCAAATAATAAAATATATGCACACAAACTGTCTCACAGATTCTATTACACTAGAATAGGTTTCATGACAAAAGAAGAGAACACCTTTTGTATTAATTTTCTTACATGCATGATCATAAACCGAGATTCACTGTTGACTTTTATAACTCACTTGTCTAATTTCTTTTCGATACCCATTTTCCATTGACTAGACCATTCTCTCAAAATGTAATCTTCATCTATTTCTTTAGGTGAAGGTCCTTCGATGGAAATATATGCCATGGCCATCACCAGTGTTCTTGGAAACTTAGGAGTTAATGTTCCATATGTCAATGCAATATCAAACATACTAAGCTCTACTTTAGCAGTTAGGAATGGCAAAACTTTCAATTTCAAGTAAAACTCATGAAGTTTCGGGAAATCACCAAACAAATCTGGCTTTTCCCCGAATGCTGTAAATAAGTCTAAAACAGTGCAACTTTTCTGTTTCCCTAGCAATGTTCTTACAGCATGCACATCTTGTAACAATTCACAGCTGCTTCCTTTAAATTCCTTCATAAATCTCTCAAATACTTTTTCCATTACAAAAGTTGTAACCTGTTGTAATCTCATTGTAAAAAAAATCAGAGTTTCATCTTTATGTGAATGCAAACTTAAAAGTGTATATGACAAAAATATGTCCAGAATGCTCAAAACTGTTACTTCTTCAGAGTCCTCAGATTTTGAACATTTCAACATAGAAGCAACAATTTTTCTCAATGCTGTAATTTCCATAATGGAAGCCTGACTGTGCTCTTTTTTGGCAAATACTGCATGTAATCTAGGAAATAATGCATCTGCAATCCTGAAGGCAGACGTATGTGTTAGATCCAATGTGCTAAATTCCAGAGCTTTTAAACTACCTGTCTCATCATATATTGTACAAGCAAGTTCCTTCAGCTTTAAGCTGTTTTTAAAAAGAAAACTAAGAATACTTGCACTTCTTAAGCAATTATGACTGTAAGGTTTCTCTAGTTGTAACACTTCCTCTGTTTCAGGAAAGTTGGCAAACTTAAATGGTGATCCTTTGCATAATTTTGTAAATTCTTCAAGATAATAAAACAGATCTTTAAAAATATGATTGCTTTCTAACCAGGACAAGCACTTTTTCAGAGAAGGTAAACGAGCTGGCAATACAAGTTTGTCCAGCAATCCTAGGTTTCTCATATGGGGGATGTCTGCATAAAGTGACATTTTCTGAAGATCTACATTTTTGTACTCCAAATACTCCTTTACAGATAATTCCTTTTCTTGTATACATCTATTGACACTAAGTAAATGTTCTTCACATTCGCCTCTTTGGTTAAGCCATCTGATTATAGCTAGACTATTCTTTTCAAAAGCAAGTACACTAAAATATGGTGACCTTTTTAGAGCCTTTAGTTGTCTATTTTGCAAGCAAGTGGCTATGTGCTTCACCATATATGAAACTAAAATGTCTTTTTCGAGAGACCTTTGAGGCCCTGGAAATACACCTCCTTCTAAATTTGTTATCTTCTCTGTTAGGCCTTCCAGTCCTGAAACATCCTTCATAGTACCTTTCAACAATGAATAAACATGCCTAAACAATTTTTGTATCTGCAGCTTCTTTATCATAAACTCGTTGTGCTTTTGAGATTCATCATGGCAACGCAATATTTTAGCTGTCTGATACACTTCACTTGGCTCAGATAATACAAACACTTTAAACTGACCAGGGTCTGTGCTTCCCCATTTACAAGCCTCACAGATAAGTGTCTGCTTTTCACAATATGTCACCCATGGAAAGACTTTCTGCCAGTTTTTAATACATTCTGATAGTTCTGGCATAACAACAGGCCTTTTTTTTACTAGCTGAACTTCTACTTCATTACCCAAACTATCAAAATTATTCTCTTCTTCATTTACTACATTTTTCCTTCTTTTGGGGTGACCTGCTGCTGGATATTTACTTTTTGAATTATCAATTGTTTGGCTAGAGTCATGACACCTTTTTAAATTTACATTGTTTTTCTCTTGTGGCTTTCCTTTATATATGTCCTTTATTATTTCATTTTCTCTATTATCCTCTTCTGAGCACATTTCATCCATTTGGCTTGCTGCAATGGATACAACTTCTGTAATCACCGGTAACTGACTATCCTGTGTCTGAGAAAAGATAACATTGTCTAAGTTCATCTCATCTCTAATATGATTACTCTCCTTAGTGTGCCATCTTTCTCTGAATTCATCTGAATAATTCTGTACTTTCTTAACACTGTCAGTATTGATAGCACAATTTGGAGTGATAGCGTCTGATATGTGGTTTTCAGCTGGTTTACCATTCTGATTAACATCTTGTACAAATGAAACAGAGTGCTTTCCAAGCTCTGTATTTGCTGCTTTTAGATCTAGTTTGGCAAGCATATCTTTACCTTTCTGACTAGCAACTGGTTTAACTGTGTTGTTTAAAACTAAACAGGTATTTGTTTTGGGTAGGCACACAAGTTTACATTTTACAGGAGATGTCTTTTTTTCTTTAGAAGGAATACTACTAGAAGTTTTCTTTTTAGTGTGATGGGTTTGAGAGCCACTGTTTGCACTGTACGTGTTAGTTTGTTTACGTGGTATGTCTCCTTGTCTGTTCTCATCAATCTCTTTAAGTGTCTCTGAAGAGGTATTTACAGTTTCTTGTCCTTCATGTACTTCTGGTGCCAAACTTGCGGTACTAGATGCAGGGACAATTTTACCTTTTACGGGTGATGTCTTTTTTTCTTTAGAAGGAACACCGCTAGAACTTTTCTCTTTAGTGCGGTGGGTTAGAGGGTCCCTGCTTGTACTTAACGTGTTAGTCTGTTTACGTGGTATGTCTCCTTGTCTGTTCTCATCAATCTCTTTAAGTGTCTCTGAAGAGGTATTTACAGTTTCTTGTCCTTCATGTACTTCTGGTGCCAAACTTGCGGTACTAGATGCAGAGACAATTTTACCTTTTACGGGTGACGTCTTTTTTTCTTTAGAAGGAACACTTCTAGAACTTTTCTTTTTAGTGCGGTGGGTTTGAAGGTCCCTGTTTGTACTTAACGTGTTAGTCTGTTTACGTGGTATGTCTCCTTGTCTGTTCTCATCAATCTCTTTAAGTGTCTCTGAAGAGGTATTTATAGTTTCTTGTTCTTCATGTACTTCTGGTGCCAAACTTGCAATACTAGATGCAGAGACAATACCATTATTGGCATTAGCTGCAGATTCAACAGCTGTAACTGATGTCACGTCTATCTTCCAATTAGTTTCTTTTCCCAACCAGGTATCAAGCTCTGCATTACCTTGAAGCAGGTCATCTATTAGTTCTGAAAAATAAAATGTTTAGATATTTCTAAAGTTGGAACATATTTATATCTACAATTTAACCCATCCATCATGACAGCTCCTGGCACATGGGCTGCATGTAGAGGTAGTATGGGAAACACAAATCTTTCTTGCTCTCTGCACTCAGTAGAATTTAGAATATGATGTGATTGGACATCACCAGTGCGAGGGATGATCTAACCATAATATAATAAAAGGTCAACCATTGCAAGAAGGTGAATCTAAGATCCTTTACTTTAGTCTCCTACCAAATATACTTCATTTCTTCAATATGATGATAATTATGAACCAAATGGACATTATCTACCTGGATTTCTCATATAATGGGTAGAAAATGCTTTCATTCTTCGATTTATCTTCTTCTTTTTCTGCTTTGAAACCTTGTTATGAGCTGGGTTGAGTATCACAAGCCGTTCTCGTACTTTACCTGTAAAATACAGACAGGAAAGTTGACTCATTACAGGTAAAGA
>NC_061837.1:6822040-6832040 GCF_019202785.1 Penaeus chinensis
AATAGACACTGGTAAAATTGATATGGACTGCAATTCCCAGGAATAGACACTGGTAAAATTGATATGGACTGCAATTCTCAATCAAACAAAAGACCATAACAAAGACCCACATGCTAAACATCAAGGGAAAATAAATAAATTTGTACGTGTGCGTGCGCATGAATCAGCCCTACTCTCATGCCCTAGACTTAATTCACACTGAACATTCCCACATCATCTCTTGAAGAAAATCAAAATCAAAAACCCAAATATTAATCTATCAATGACAGGTTCAGATCTACCATAAACTACCACAGGGATCCAGGGTCACGCTTGGGGTTTTTGGTGGCATTATGGCTATAGATTTCAGTGAAATATTGATTGGATGCCCGTAGAGTTTTTGGAAAGTTGGTGTGCCAGCCCATAGGCATCTCAAAAATGGTGGGCATGTCTATTGAGTTTCACATTTTCAGCATTTTTCATGCTATTTTAATAATTTTTTCTCTATATTCATTCTATTTCAGCCTGTTTTACCCAATAATTTCCCTGATATACTTCATGCTCTCCCTTGCTATGGGATACATAAAAAAAAAAATTAATGGGTAATGGTACTCCGATCTTCCTAATGATTCATTTACACATGGAACAACACTCCGAATCGTTACAATCAGTGGATTTCTTGCTGAAGTACATCAAAATTGTTTCCAATAATTCTTCACCTATGGAAGGCAATTGAATACAGGCAGATACATATAAAATTCAAGTATATCCCAAAAGCTCATTGGAGAAGAGTCATGGTGGGTTTAGCCTAGCAATGTTAATGTTAATTCATCTACTATCTAGAAAGCAAATAGCAGTCAATGGCATATAAAACTAAGCTTAAACAAGATGTAGAGCAAATGATGACTACATTTTCTTTACTATAAACAAACAAAAGTATCAATACTGTGATTTAGGAATTTACTTTAGTTTGTCCTCTCATCAAAGTAAACAAAGAAAACACATGTGACCTTATTCAATTGCAAAGCTGGAAAATGGATGAGAATGAGCTAGGAATAGGAATGCAGCGCTAAGCCCAAGTACAGATCATGGAGTTGTTTCATGTTGACTAATTGTGAGTAACAACCTCCACCACCTATAATCTGACAAAACTAAGCTTGCTGACTTCTAAGTTATAATCCAGTACGATAACAATCCAACTTTTATCTTGCCAAATATAAGGTGCAGGGCAAGATCAAAAAATAACCGGAACGAGAGGCAACATACCATAACCTTTTGCTTCATGTGGTCAATTCCTGATACGTGTTACTAAGTTGAGCATGACGACATAGTAGTTTTAAAAGAAAAGGTAGTCATGTCGTGTCTTGGCCGTCCGAACACTACAGAGAGAGAGTACCTTCACACAAGCGTTGAGAGGGGCTACTGACGGCGATGACCTGACATTGGACATGCCAGAAAGAAAAAGGCGTTGGTTTCCCAATCATTTCATAACAAAAAGACTGTTGGGGCGTTTAATATTGGTTACAGATAAACAATCAGGTGCTAAAAGACTAATTGCAGTCAAACATTTATTTATTAAAGTCATTACTGGAGTGGTTAGCGAAGTCAGTTGCCATAGCAACGGCGAACTGGCTGGTTTGGAAATTACATGGAAGGAGAATATCACACAAATATACAATCATCGTCCTATAAAATCAGCATCAACAGTCATTGCCAATTTCGAAGACCGTCCTAAAAGGCTGGAGCATTCGGACGCAGTTTCGAAAACAGATAACGCGTTGAAGGGAGACTTAAACGAAGCTTGTCTCATGAGTTTCATACAACGAAGAAATTAACTTGGATTATAGGAGTAAAAGGATATGTTCCACATCAGAAAAAAATTGTCACTTGTCGTTATGATGATGGTTATTTATATTCTCGATAAAAGTCTAAAATAGCATCGCATTACCCATCGCGACGATTTTGGTATCAATGGATATCTCTCACCCTCTAGTAAACATATATGTAGGAATTATGCCGCGGAAACCCCCAACCCCACATTTTTTGGCCTCGATAGTAGGGGAGAGCTTGTAAGGTACCGGGAAAATTGCGGGGTAAATTATGACGTATATACACAGAATCAATCACTATATTGCCTTACGCAGGGTGTTGTGCCCAACCCCGGCCGAGGAAAACAAGGAATCTCCCGACTATTCACGGCAGGGGAGAAGCGCACGACCGACTTACAGGAGCGACCGAAGCACAATCCTGCCGTGAATATATGGAGAATACTGTTTTCCTGGGGTTGGAGAACGGCAGCCTCCCCATGGGAAGGTTGCCGCCAGTATTAGACTATAGTGACTGGTTGTTTGCATATTAGTTCTATTTTACTCCGCAATTTCCCCGTTACCTTTCATGCCCTATCCTGCTATCGGAGTCAAGAATGTGGGCGTTTGGTGGGGGTTCCGTGGCATAATTTCGATATATCTGGATAGAAGAGAGTGAGAATCTATTGTTTCCACAATCGTTGCGATGATATTCCAGAAAATTACCACTCGCAAGGCAACAAGCTGAGGTTTTCTCAATTTAATTTTTGGGATTGGTGCTGTTCTCAAGTCAAAGTTTGCTCTTCTTTGTCGTGTTGTTGAGAATATTACATATGTTATAAATAATATAATTTTGAGAGTGTTAGATAATTTGTTATATGTCATATTTCAAGTCATTTGCCTTCGGTGTTTATAAGGTCATGATAGTTCAGCATAAAATATCAGTAGGGAAACTGCAAAATTGGTATAACCAGTTAAATACCAGCAGCTTTTCGTGTTTCCTTGGTAATATAAATTTTAAATAGACGAAAAGTTGATTTACATGCAGATAAGCTCATGGGGACAAGCAGTTTTATTACAAACGAATAAGAGTGAACTAAGACAGTATACAAGAAGTAGAGAGTGCCAAGGCAAAGAGAGGGAGCGAGGGAAGCATGAGAAGGATACGGATGCAAGGCCAAGCAAGGGGAGTGAAGGGAGCCAAGGGAGGGGAGTCATTAGAAGCCCCAGCCAGGAAAGGGAAGCAAGAGAAGGAAAACCAATGTGAGGAGAGAGGCTTTACCACATGCAGCCAGGGAAAATACGTAAAAAAAAAATGGGGAAGCTGCTGCTGCTGCTATGCTGCTGCTGTGCTGCTGCTGTGCTGCTGCTGTGCTGCTGCTGCTGCTGCTGCTGCTGCTGCTGCTGCTGCTGCTGTGCTGCTGCTGCTGCTGTGCTGCTGCTGTGCTGCTGCTGCTGCTGTGCTGCTGCTGCTGCTGCTGCTGCTGCTGCTGCTGCTGCTGCTGCTGCTGCTGCTGCTGCTGCTGCTGCTGCTGCTGCTGCTGCTGCTGCTGCTGCTGCTGTGCTGCTGCTGCTCTTCTCCTTCTTCTTCTTCCTATTTGTCTCTGCCATAGATGGCTCTGCTAGTGCTTAGTCATAAAGGAGTCAATTAGTAGACCTTGTAACCTTATATAATATTGCCTTTTCTTGAATTGGCTATGAATATCAATGGTTATTTTTGTTGTAGACATTAGTAACAGCAAAATAAGATACTGTAAAATATTTTTTTTAATCAAGGAAAAGGGTAAACAGGCAAGACAGGCAATACTCGTAATTGGCTCATTGGTGACTTAGTTCAAGTGTAGCCATCTATGTGTAAAAACAATTAAACAAGTAATATCACAGTGTTCGTACATGCCATGCCCGTCGGCATTGGGTTAAGGAATGAGGAGGTCGATTTTATTATTATTTGATCTTATTTTATTTTATTTATTTATTTTTTATTATTATTACTTTTTTTTCTTAAGGACAAATGTGAATATAGCTCTTTGCCAAGTCTAAGTTAGGGGTCCCCCTTGATGATGACATTTAATTAATTGTCGTTTTAACAAAAAAGTTTGAGTTTTAAAAAATGTTAGCATATTTTTATTTACATAAGGTATCAATTAGCAATTAAGTATATTGAGCTTTAGTACATTAAAACTGAACCTTGATATTGAAAACTAAGTGTATAATTAATGCACAGTCATCAAGTTTTCCATGAATAAATTATTAAATAAATAACTCGGGAATTTATATTAGATTCTTTATCAGGCTCTCCAAATTATGTATATGTATGTGTGTGTGTGTGTGTGTGTGTGTGTGTGTGTGTGTGTGTGTGTGTGTGTGTGTGTGTGTGTGTGTGTGTGTGTGTGTGTGTGTATATATGTATGTATGTATGTATGTATGTATGTATGTATGTATGTATGTATGTATGTATGTATGTATGTATGTATGTATGTATGTATGTATAATTTGGAGAACCTGATAAAGTATATAATACAAACTCAAGAGTTTGCATTTATTTCAAGTATAGGGGTAAAAAGAATACTCCTTAAATATATAAATGGAATGCTGATATGCTACTCCTGAATTAGGAACCAGTGGAAAAAAAAAGACAAGACAAGTAAAGTTGAGGAGCCAGCCTTTAGTCAGTCAGATTACTACAGCTGTAATGTGTAAGTAATCATTTATTCAGCATGACTTGTCAGTTGCCTCATAAGAAATGGAAAAAAAAATAAAGAATAATGCATACAATAAGATTACATGTGAATTGTACTTAACATATATATTACATTTTAAATGGAAATGAAACCTGCAATTAATACATTTGTTTTTTACTCATAAAACAATATTAATGACTGGGAACTGGAATAACTGCAAACATAGTATGAAATTAAAGATTGGAACTGTAAGTATCTAGTATTCTAGCTCAGTATTACAGGACTGCAAAAAACAGTCAAACCATTATCTAGCCCAATTAAATGGTAATGAGGTTTGTTAGCCTTTACTAGACACTGTGAGCTAGATGCAGTCTTTTTTGTGATGGTATTCAAGTCTATGTTATCAATATTTGTGTATCTTCTGTTTGTGAATCGGTAAACATAACAAGGCCTGGTCTAGGTCATCTTGTAGGCTTTGTCCCTTTAATATTTACTTGAACTTCAAGTAACATTCCTCTAATATAAGAAAAAGTCAGCAAGATTTGATTTGTAAAGGTTAACACCTCAAATGATCAATTTCAGCTCAATATATTAAAAACAACAACTGATTAGTGAAGAATAATTAGGTCATTCTTGTTGAATACAATATAAAAATGATGAAATGAGTTAACGATCAGGATAAGATGTGTTAGATGTCAAAGGTTGTAGAACATTGTAGGAATTAAAGTGAAAAGGGCATAGAGGGGGAGTAAATGGAATACAGTGGGGATTTGTAAAAGGGGATGTGGTTAAAGGTACTGGGCAATCAGTTCAAATGGAGAGTATGAAACAATCAAAGGGTAATACGGTAAGAAACAATAGTTGTGGAAGTAGGAAAAGAATCCTGGGGATGAATTAAGGGAACAGGGGAAGGTAGTGAACTATCAGGAAGAATGTCAGGAGAGGAGGGAACCACAGGGTATTGTTGTGACAGAAAGGAGTCATGTGTGCATTTAAGGAGGGCTGGTATGGATAATGGGGAAAAAGGAGGGAATGGTGATACACATCAGAGAGGAGAGGATGTTTTTTTTTTGTTTTTTTTTTGTGAGTGGGAAGAAGAGGGGGAACTTGAGGTGGAGGAGGATGGATATCGGCAGATACTTTGAATGTAGGGATTAGAGGATGGATCATTCTCTTGAATTATGTTTATGAACTTTTTCTTTTTGGCCTTGCTTTATAGCATATAATTTATGAACAGTTTTCAAAAGCTAAACTTGGAGATAAAATGGCACTCCTTTATCTCATATTTTTTAGTAATTGGAGTTAAAAGTTTAAGGCAAAGGTTTAACAATGATGACTAAAATTAAATAATAGCAAACTCATTTACATCAGGATATTTTGGAATCGAAACAATACAAATTAAGACAATAAAATTTTGACTCATGATCATCAAGTGAATGAACCTTCTTTGACTTGGCAAAGAGATATATCCATATTTGTTCCATTTCACAAAAAATAGTTCCTCCTCTTTCCTTGGGTCCTCCTCCTTTTAGCTCTCCACTCCTTGCTTCCCTTTCCTGTCTTGGGCTTCTAACAACTCTCCTCCCTCGGGTCCCTTCTCTCCCCATTTGGCCTCACGCTTCTCTCTCTCCCTCTGTTTACCTTAACCCCTTGCCCACAGGTATGACGTGTACATACGTGCTATGCCCACTGTGAGTCCTTGTTTAATTGTTTTTAAACATAGATGGCTACACTTGTACTAAGTCACCAATGAACCAATTTCGAGTACTGCCTGTCTTGCCCATTAACCCTTTTCTTTGATTTAACAAATATTTTACTTTATCTAATTTTGCTGTTACTCATGTTAAAAAACATTATAATAATTATAAGGTTTATAATAAAAATTACACCATCGATATTCATAGCACGTAAAAAATATGTTTTCCCTGCCAATTCAAATCAGGTAAGGTCACAAGGTCTACTAATTGACTCCTTTGTGGCTAAGCACTAGCAGAGCCATCTATGGGCAGACATTTTACAAAAAATATAGAAAATAGGCACGGCATTTTCCCCATTTTTTTTTCATTTTCCCTGGCGGCATTAGGTTAACATCCTCAACTTCCTCCTAAACACCCTAAACACTCTCATTTGCTTGTAATGTTACTGCTTGCCTCAATGCACTTGTAGGCATAAAAATTCAGCTTTTCTAACATTCACAATAAAACAGATATAAGCCTACTGATATTTAACTGTTATTTTACACTTTAATATCAAGACCTATTAACCACCAAAGGCAAATTAATTGTCCAACAATGTCTCAGAAAATTCTAGCATTTCTAACAGTCTTAAGAATATATATACTGAATATACTCTTGGCAACATCACAGCACTGCTATATACCCCACTATGATATCTAGACTTTACCACTCTCTAAACCATTCAAAATACTTATTCTACAACTTGTGTATACATTACACCTAAATTGCAAACTAAAGCTAAGCTCCCTCTCCTGCAATATTTCTCTCTCTCTCTCTCTCTCTCTCTCTCTCTCTCTCTCTCTCTCTCTCTCTCTCTCTCTCTCTCTCTCTCTCTCTCTCTCTCTCTCTCTATATATATATATATATATATATATATATCCATATCCCTCTATCTCTCAATGCCCCCTTCCTTCCACCCTCTCTCTCACTCTATCCCTTTCCCGCTTTCTCTCCCACTCTCTCTCCTTCTCCTACTCTCTCTTCTCCACCCCCCTCTCCCAATATATGTGTGTGTGTGTGTGTGTGTGTGTGTGTGTGTGTGTGTGTGTGTGTGTGTGTGTGTGTGTGTGTGTGTGTGTGTGTGTGTGTGTGTGTGTGTGTGCGCGCGCGCGTGAGTGCAATGACTGTCCAAATTTTAAGTGAAAAAAATATATTTTATTTAATAAAGGTGCATTATAAAACTACATCAAATACATTCCTAAGGTTAATGTAATTTACAGAAACCTTATGGCGGAAGCGAAAAGACGGCAGAATATAATAGTTTCCATTTGTTTTCGTCCAATATTGTTACAAATCGACTCCAAGAGACGAAAAGTGCTTCCCTATCTTTGAGGATAAGCCGCAATATGGCTAGTATACTGAGCATGTGTTATCCTGACACCACGCATCATCTATACACTGCCGAGTGGTGTCTAATAACCTAATTAACAGGAAGGTTCAATGAGGGATGGGACACATTTTACCTAGTCTGTTACACGTGAATTCATCCAAATATGGCCATTTGTCATGTATATAATATCATAATAGTCGAGATGCAATGAAAGGAAAATACAAGCCATTTACATATCTTGTGAGTCAAGTCCAGTTATTGAGATTAATATTCAGGCTCCTATTTCAAACGGGAAGGGGGGGGGGGGGGGCATATCAGTAGGTCTACAGCCTTTCGTAAATGTGCACGTTCATATCGAAATTAAAAATGAAGAACATGATAATGGGAGTATATACTTCACTGTTTTCTTTACTACCAAGTATTAGAAATGTTAACTTCTTTTATTTATTAGTAGTGAAAGTAATATGTGCTTTAACCTTTGTTTTCTTTCACGAAAATAAACAAAGAAAACACGTGTGGCGTCTGTCACACACGAATGAGATCGAATAAAAATTCGGTAATAATCTAGGGAAGTTAAGTACAAGCCTAGTCCAAAGTGGCATATCATTATTATCAGGCGACCCCTTCGTTTTGTGGAGAATATCTATTAAAAATATTTACTTCTTATAGTCATAGATAACGATCTGAAATTCTCTCTTTCTCAACCTCTCTCTCTCTCTCTCTCTCTCTCTCTCTCTCTCTCTCTCTCTCTCTCTCTCTCTCTCTCTCTCTCTCTCTCTCTCTCTCTCTCTCTCTCTCTCTCTCTCTCTCTCTCTCCCTATATATATATATATATATATTAATCTTTACCTTTCTTTCTTAGATGATAACCTCAAAGATCGATATTTTTTGAGATGTTGAACAAAGTCAAAGTTGTGGTGAAAATTGTAACTGAGAAAAAATAAACTGAATTGGAAAAAAAATACTGATTACACTAAGCCCTCTCATGCCTTTAGAGTTCAGAAAATGCGGTCTAAGCTCGACCAGGTGGAATGATCTCATTTCCTTTATCCAGAAAAGATAACCTGTCGAACGGCGTTGCTCACGTCAGCATTTCCGATCGGCAATGAGAGAAAATTTTAAAATGTGTATACATGCAAGTCAGTGTGTTTTTGTAATTCGAACATTATTATGTTTTAAAGTAAAACGTCGACTGTCTACATTACAAGTTAGATTAAAAATACCTAGAAGGGGTTGCCTCTCCCTCACTTGGGTCTTTCTAAGGAGACATATAATAGCTGAAGTGATAACATCATCTCCAACTGTAGTAAATTTTTAACATTAATCGTAGCACTCAACCTTTCATATCATTTTTGTCAGGTATGACAATGAAGAGACAAACCCATACGACACTTACAGTTACAATAAAATCAAGCAGTCCCTTTAAAACAACAAATATTCCATTTTCAACTTACACAACAGTAGTAGCTACATAATAAAAGGGTTTGTGAGCAGCACTGATACTTACGACTGGTATAATTTGTCAGAAACGAATCTCTCCCCCTCGTCATATACACTGCACGCCATATGGCAGTCGGCAGAGTCTTCACAGTAGAGAAGTAGGGAAACAAGTTGCTGCAATCAAGAGAAACAATGGTTTATAGACAACGCTTTAAAACACACGATAAATATGAAATTTAGGATACTAACACAAGTAAAAATCTCATTACAATACTAGCATTTATGTGCCTAATAGAGATACAGCTGACATACAATATCTGTCACAATATTTAGTTGTAATACAATTTGATTCACAGGTTTTAGCATTAGAGAGAAAGAAAAAAATAAAAACGCTTGTAACTAGTCCCGACCGTAAACAAGACAAGGCAGTTGAATTCATAAACTTATCACCAGAGTAAAGATAAGATCGTAAATTTACCCATTGGTCGGAGCACCAGTAAGCTCGCTAGTAATTTCAGGGAAGAAGACGATTTTATAACTAATATAATTAGAACAATGTTAAGCATGTCTTATATGAAAGGCATGGCGAAGATATGCAAAGCACAGACGAAATTATAGACTATTCCCTGAAGTCTGATAGCTGGGTGAACACAAAACTTGACTGTCACTGGTGCATGCGACCCGCCCTGGTAAGAGTCGCACGTGGAATGGAGAGACTGTGCGAGAGGGAGAAGGAAATAGGAAAGAAATATTCTGTCGTATAATTACGGACAGACATAGGCAGAAATTATAGTGTAAGTAGTATATGCAATTAATACATTAGTGAACTTTTAAAGCATTTCTTCCCTCATATAACCCACCCACCAAAAGAAAAAAAAAATAATAGTAATAATAATAATTCGTCCATATAAATTGACACTAAGAACGTCAACTGATAACAAGAGCTGTCTCGAGACAGTGGCAAATGACAAACTTCAAACTGCGTGGGCAAGAACGAGTTTGCGGTAAATGGCAATGAATAAAAACATA
>NC_061837.1:6849540-6854540 GCF_019202785.1 Penaeus chinensis
AATTGCAACTTCTCGCGCCTGGGCGGGGCGCGAACCGCCGACCCCTCAGGTGAGAGGCCGGCACGTTACCACTGTACTAGCCCGGAGGCTCCATGGCCAGCTACCTGCCTGTCATTTTACATCCCTGCCAACATGAACGCTTGTCAGAGGCTGCTTACCGAGGCCAGTAGGATGGGCCGTAAAGGAGTACAACAACCTGCCTTATGGTAAGTTGGCTGAGGCACTCAGCGCTTGTGAACCTGTCTGTGCGCGTGACCTGCCCCACACTAGGCCTCAGGAGGAGGAGGTTATGGAACAATAATAATATTAACAATAATATAGGTATTTGTTACCAAGAGCGATACATCCCCCTGAGACGAAGTCACAAAACCAGGGTATTATGCCTACAACCCCTTTAATTAGCAATTCGTGCCAAAGTACAGAAAACGCAACATTATGAAATCTGGCAGTATGGTGCTGTGGACTTTGTCTGAGCGGTGATTTGCAGCGGATACTTTCGTCTTTTCAGTGGCAAATATGAATTCATAAGTAACTGTAACTGAATCGGTATGACTCGTCGACTCATAATCTACTTACACTCATTAAATACGAAGAAGCAGTCGATAAGTGAAATCCCAGTCCACCAACAACGGAGCCATTGTTTACAATGGTTTTCTCAGGCGATCGCAGAGAACAGGGCCGTGTAAGGGGGGACTTTACTATTTGTTTTTCGGCGATGTCCCAGCGAAGCGTATGTATCGAAGCTTTGGCCGTATTGTAAAAGAGTAATGGGGTTAATACCGAAAAGAGAACATTTAATTTCTCTGATATATGTGGTGTTGGTTTCGGATAGATTAGAGTATTGTAATTCGGTCGCGGCCACACCAATGCGAAGTGAAACGCGCGGAAGGCTTGTACCGTGTAAACCAATGACCACACCGAATGCAAATTAATGGGACATGACTACACTTGCGCAAATTAATGGCACGTGACTACACCGGACGCAAACAAATGGGACGTCGCTGTAATCTCCGGACGCAAATTATTGGGACGTGGCCACACCGGACGCAAATAAATAGGACGTGGCCACATCGGACGCAAACAAATGTGATGTCGCCACACCGGACGCAAACAAATAGGACGTGGCCACATCGGACGCAAACAAATGGGACGTGGCAACTCCGGACGCAAACAAATGGGACGTGGCCACTCCGGACGCAAACAAATAGGACGTGGCCACTCCGGACGCAAACAAATAGGACGTGGCCACATCGGATGCAAACAAATGGGACGTCGCCACTCCGGACGCAAACAAATGGGACGTGGCCACTCCGGACGCAAACAAATAGGACGTGGCCAAATCGGACGCAAACAAATAGGACGTGCGTGTGTGTGAGTGTGTGCATGTGTGTGTGTATGTGTGTGTGTGTGTGTGTGTGTGTGTGCATGTTTAAATATATGTTTATATATACATATATATGTATATATGTATGTATGTATGTATGTATATACATATATATACATATACGTATACACACACACACAGATATATATATATAATACACATGAATTTATATAGATAGATTGATAGATACACACACATATATGTATATGTATAAATATAATACATATATATATATATTTTTTTTTTCATTCGTGCCATCACCGATGCGGTGTTTGACGTACTTTGCGCTAAGTTGACGTCATGTAGTTTTTTTTTTATACTCGGGTGACTGACCAATGATCCTTCCCCAGGGGAAGTAGTTTTTAGGTAATCATTGTTGGTGGTTCTCAACTCACCATCATTTCTACGATAGATAGATAGACTAACCTACTATCGTGTCTAGGTTTGATTTACCTAAAATGCAAATGCAAATGAAAATCCGCACGAGTGTACATACAAATCATCGCATGCGAGTGTGTGTGCATTAGCTAAACCACAAACACCAATATAGATATGAATATATATATACATATATATATAATTATTGGTGGAAAGTATAAGTATAATTATTCTTTATAAAAAGAAATTTAAAGCCATTCATGAGAAATGCATGATTATCGCATAATTAGTTATCTATTATAAGCAATTATTCATGATGAACATAATCACTTATGGCATAATACAGATCCATAAAGACTAGTAAAGCACTCGATTTTATGGGAATGATATGACATCATAATTAACCAATTAATACTGCTATTTATAAAACTAAACACAAAATTGTAACTCCTAATTTATCCCCAGTCTTCCCTCCCAGCTGAGCAACAGCTAATCTTTCCCTATGCATCTTATCTGCATTCTGAATGCATGGGGTTTGAAAAACCTCGGTGATAAGACGCAACACCCACCCCCAGCTGCGTACTTCGATTGAGTGACAGAACTGTCAACTTTTCCCGCCCGTGTGGCCACGTCCCATTAGTTTGCGTCCGATGTGTATATATGTGTATATATATGTATATATATATGTGTGTGTGTGTGTGTGTGTGTGTGTGTGTGTGTGTGTGTGTGTGTGTGTGTGTTTATATACATATGTGTGTGTGTGTGTGTTTCTGTGTGTGTATGTAAATAATATATATATACACATATGTCTATCTACCTACCTATCTATCTATATATATGTGTATGTGTGTGTGTTTGTTTGTGTATTTATATACATATGTGTGTGTGTGTTTCTGTGTGTGTATGTAAATAATGTATATATACACATATATCTATCTACCTACCTATCTATCTATCTATCTATCTATATATATATATATGTGTGTGTGTGTGTGTGTGTGTGTGTGTGTGTGTGTATGTGTTAGGGCTCAGTCTTACATAAGATTATAACCAAAAATTCACATTTACTCTATAAGTTCTGTCACCCTCAATTTAGTTACATTTGATGCAAGCCGATCGTCTACTTCTCAATTCTCTTGATGTTTCTTTCCTGCTATTTGTAAGCTTTGAAATAGATTGCCTTCATAGATTGTAACTTTCCAGACTCTTGAGAAGTTTAAAAGATCAGCTAATATGTATTTGCTATGTAAATAGGTGATGATTTTCAATCTTTTCTTTCTTTCTTAGCTGTGTTTTGACCTGCACTGACATCTTTGGTAGTTTAATTCTCAAAATTTTGAGTGTAGCTCTTTATATGGCTTACTATAATGATAAAAATGATATATTTATCAAGAATTAAGGCAAATGCAAAACCAAGTGGAAAGTATTGTGAGATCTGTAAGTGCTATAGATGTTCAAGTAACTCTGTTGAGAAATATTTAATTCCTTGTGAAATTTAATAATTCTGATGACTATGACAGATATTTTCCAATTCAAATATTCTTGAATGTTATATATAAAGATATTGAAGAATATGTTAAAGTCCAGCGAGGGTGTGACAGTGTTACCCCTCTCTGCGACTACCCCATATACATCAAAGAGTTTCCTGGTTCCATGTATGACTGCTGTATGTATCAGTAGCTGTTTTTTTATATATATCATAAAGAAATCAGAAGGACATCCTGGTTCTCATAACAACTACACAGTTTTAGTCAACCGCAAGGACCTGCAACTTTGCGACTACGAGTCTGCGCGCAACAAGAAGTCTCCACATCCGTACTCGTCTGGCTTTATCGTTGACAGAACCCCTCCACTCTCTTCCTATATATATATTTTATTCCTTCTATTTTTTTTCTTATATATATATATATATATATATGTATGTGTGTGTGTGTGTGTGTGTTTGTGTGTGTATGTATGGATGGGTGTATATGTATATATATACATATATATACAAATATATATGTATATATGTATATATATATACACATGTGTATATATAAACATAAGTGTATATGTGTGTGTATATATATATATATGCGTGGGTATGTTATATACATACATACATTCATACATATATATATATATATATGTGTGTGTGTGGGGGGGGGGGGTGTACCTATATACACACACGTGTGTATATATATATATATATTTTATATATGTATATATATAGAGATACATTTATGTTATATATATTTATATACACTGCCGCGATAGTCCAGTGGTTAGAGCACTGGACTCCGACCCTCGTGGTCCCGAGTTCAATTCCCCGTCGCGGCGGTCGTAAAAATGCCTGCGCTCCGACTGCTGACTCGAGTCCGATCTCACGGCGAGAAAACGACATATCGCCTACGCAGGTGTCGTTTAATTTCATGTACAGCCATGAAATTAAACATGGTCGCCAACGTCAGGATCTGATACGGCACAGAAAAAGAAAAAAGAAGAAAAAAAAAATATATATATATATATGCTTTTTTCGGCTTCTCCCCTCAGGGGTCGCCTCAGCGGAATGATTTGCATCACAGTCTTGGCTTGTTTTTACAGCCGGATGCCCTTCCTGCCGCCAACCTTTCCCATTCATTGTAGACTCCAATGTCTGTATGCGATCAAGGTGAAGTTCCTTGCCCAGGGAAACAACGCGCTGGCTGGTTAATCGAACTCTCGAATTCAGATGGTCTAAACAGTCTTTAAGTCCGATGCTCTAACCACTCTCCTGCAACGGTCTTGAACTAGATTAAACCAGTGTCACTTGTTTCGAGACAATTATATCGCAAATAGTAACGTCACTTGACTTCCATGACAATTGCTTTCTCTAATATCCTCTGGTATGTGATCTGGCAATTCGTCTCAGATTTTTTTTTCTGTTTGTTTTGTCTTTCTTTCTCAAGCAGCTACTTAATCTTTCTCAGTTATCAATGTCTATAGCATCATAATTTTCATAATAGTTAAGAGGATGATGCCAGTGATGCAATTTAGATAAGGAAGATAAAGATGTCTGTATTTTACGTGATTTTCCTTGAAGTAGCAAGTTAAGAAATGAATATGCTTCGTACACACATGCATACATATGCGTTTCTCTGTACTGTGTTTATTGGTTTGATTACGTGAATATTTTCCTTGTCCCAACTTCGGCCAATATGCAGTTTGTCTCGCTCCATATGCTGACTTCTTGAAAGGCAGCACATTCTTCATAGTG
>NC_061837.1:6929540-6932040 GCF_019202785.1 Penaeus chinensis
TAACTGCAGTCCCGTAGGTGCATGTAGGTCACAACATTAAGGAGTATTACGGGAGGACGAAACATCAACATTCTATTTTTCATCGAGAGTGAGAACCAAACATACATACAAATACAAAAGTAATATCTACGATAAAGAACTTCGTGGAAATACTTGCGATAGCGGGACAAGGCGATCCCGCGAACAGAGACGGACCCAAAGGCCTCGGCTATTGTGTGCGAATTGCAGTCTTCACACCCTGCTTTGGCGCTTGATCCCGCCCCCACGCTAGACCCCGGTATAACCCACGAAAGGAGCGTAATTACATATCATTCAGAATGGGCCCTTAACCATAACTGATGGCAGGTGTTAATGTTTGCTTTAGAGGAAAAGGGAAAAGAGAGTATTGCGTCATGTAGAGGGTTTCTATGGAACCTTGGGAGGTGAGTGCTTTGTCTACGGCAGGGCTGCGGCCCCTTCACCAGCGCCTTCAAGGTGAGGCATGACGGGAAGCAACTCACTGATGGTCCTCATCCAGACACGGCTAACCCAACTTCGCCCACTGATAAAAGATCACAACCACTGTTCAGATGTCGCGAAAGCCTTACGAAGGAGTGCTTTCCTTATGACCCATTTAAGTTTAGAAGTGTAAATTGTATGGACGTAATGTCTGCTACAATGTGCTGCCAGACGACAAGGTATAGAGAAAGCAAAGGTTAATGGCAGCGCTAAGAAAGGGTAATATTAATCCTATCATAAATAGGCGACCAGAACTGGAACACCGGTACGTATTATATGCTTGATGTATTCAAAGATGCTTCTTTATAAACCTAGGAATAATAGGTTCCAGAGGCTGAGGTGTGGTGACTGAATGCGCAGTTCCATTCGTCCCCCGGGCAATGCAGGTAGCAACAGCGCGGCGGCCTCGTGTTTTCACCCTCCTTCACCTATATACCCCTTTATCCCCCCCGCACCCCCATCCCCCGCGGGTGTATGGGTGATGTAATGCAGGGGGTGACCTTCTCGAGCACGGGGTGACCCAGAGGACGTGTGCTGTGTTCACAAACATGGAGCCTTGTGGTGGTGATAAAGCTTAGTCTACGAGATAAGGTTTAGTGGCACTGCAGCTGCATTGGGCCACTGCGAGGCCAGAGTCCGTCGGTATCTATAGGGCGATTACAAACGTACCATACGCCCACGTGACTGGCGTGGAGCGAGGTGCTGTGGGGCGGACGTGTCCAAATTTGGTTGCCGATGCTATCGAATATCAGTATTGTATACATTCATATAGAGGTATGCATATACCAAGCATATTCATATATATATATATATATATATATATATATATATATAGAGAGAGAGAGAGAGAGAGAGAGAGAGAGAGAGAGAGAGAGAGATAGATAGATAGATAGATAGATAGATAAATAGATATGTATATATGAGTGTATGTGTGATGTAGTGTATGTATATATATATATATATATATATATATATATAATATATAAATCTATTTATACATATGTATATATATGTATATATATACATATATATATCTATATCTATATATGTGCATGTGTATGTATGTACACACCCACACACACACACATACACACACAGGCATATTTATAAATATATATATATATATACATATTCTTATATATACATAATCATATATATATATATATATATATATATATATTCAGATATACATACATATACATACATACTTATATATGTATATATATATATATATATATATATTCAAAAACACTCACACACATACTGTACATATATATATATACATATATATACATATACATATATATATATATATATATATATATATATATATATATATATATTGTATGGTGATATTTACCCTACAGACTTCTTCAGATATCCCAAACGAAAAAAAAAAAAAAAGCAAAACAAGTAGACATTCAAGATTTGGTCACATGAAGGATGATTACTTGTGGTCATACGGCGGTGACCCACAACGAGGCTTACCAGACGAAACACTTACTGTAGGAGGACTAAAAGGCCCCGACAGGAGAGTAGGATTACATTGGTCAAACGTGTCCTACTCCCTGGCAAGTCTGGTCCTGACCCAACTCCTGTTGCTCAAGCTGCGTGTATAGACTTTCCTGCCATGCCTTCCATAATGTATGTGTATAGGTATATACATATATATATATATATATACATATATATATATATATATACACATGTGTGTGTGTGTGTGTGTGTGTTGTATGTGTGTTATACATATATGTATATTCATATATATATATATATATATATATATACACATATATATTCATATGTGTGTGTGTGTGTGTGCGCGCGCGCGCGCGCGTGTGTGTGTGTGTGTGTGTGTGTGTGTGTGTGTGTTTGTGTGTGTGTAAAGATGGGTTGGGTCAGGACCAGACTTGTATGTTCAGTATATATTTACATACATATACATGTACACACACACACACATATATGAAAAAAAATACAAATATATATATACATATATATA
>NC_061837.1:6949540-6954540 GCF_019202785.1 Penaeus chinensis
AAGTTCTGAAAGAAAAATCTTATGACATTTATATGGTAAAAAATGCAATAACTGAGTAATTAGTACAATTTTCATACTAGCTGCTACACTTGTTTGACTTAATTTTGATATATAACTGAATTTTGCTCAAGAGAAAGTACTGCTACGGGAATTGTATTTTGTCTGAACTTTAGTTACTCTTAAATGTGTTTTTATTATTATAATTAAGATTTATCTTTCACAATGATTTCAAAACATATTACTGTTAAATATTTCACTATCTTACCCATATTCAGTTAACTTTTATATATATGCTGAATACTAAATATAGCAGACATTAGTAAAAGATCCTTTGTATTTTGTTGCTTAAAATAATTTCTTTATGAAAATCATGTGATGACCTAAATTGTTTTCTGTGGGTCTATTGACTTATCACAAGCCAAATGTTTTATATAAACTGTTTTGGCTCTGTGATGTTTTTAGCTTTGTAGCATGACTTTGTACTCCAGGAATGTAATAGCAAATACATATCAAACAGTTATCCCATGCATAAAGAAATAGTGATCATAAAGCAAATAAAAGTAATAATTGAGGATATGCAGTAAAAAAGAAGCATTTATCATTCTAATAATGAATGCATATGAGTAAAATTTTTCCTGTAAAGTACTAAAATGCCTAGGTTTGGGGGTTATTCCTGTAAGCCACCTTGGTATCCTCACAATGACTGTTCTCTGGTTGTTATTACATCTGCTAGTGATGGAGGTTCGGACATCTTATGGCTAGTAATCCCAGTATATCATCCACTTAACACATATTTGACACTTAATATATATTATTTATACAGTTATATTTCTTACTCACAAAATAAACACTTTAAGGTTTAATAATATGGCTATACTAGCCTGTTCTTTAACTCTAATGTAAGTATGACATTAATGTAATCCAGGCATCTAGCAGTCTGGCAAGGGAACTTTCCATGAGGTACCAAATTACATACTCACTCAGTATTGTGTGCATCTACAACTCATATGTCACATAAATGACTATAATGAGATTATAATAGTCTGATTCTGACATAAAGATCAATGCTGTAAAATCGATATTGCATAAACAGAGAAAGAGTTTATTGTCTTGCACAGCTTGTGCTAAAAAATATGGTGAGCAGTTTTCCAAAATATAATATAATCTAAAAAGAAGAATTTATCTGTAAGGGTTTTCAGACCTTTTCCTTGACACTAAATTAATGTTATATATATGTTATATATATAACATATATATATATATATATATATATATATATATATATAATGTATATATGAAATATTTATATATAATATATATATGTATATAAAATACATATACATATACATATACATATACATACACATACACATACACATACACATACACATACATACATACATACACACACAAATACATACATACATACATACACACACAAATACATACATACATACAAACACACACACACATATGTGTGTGTGTGTGTGTCTATGTATGTTTGGGTTGGTGTGTATGTATGTATGTATGTATGTATGTATGTATGTATGTATGTATGTATGTATGTATGTATGTATGTATGTATGTATGTATGTATGTATGTGTGCATGTATATATATACATACATTTACATATATATATATATACATATATATATATATATTATTGATATAATTAATTTACTGATACAGTTTCATCAAGTAAATCTGTAAATTACACCATAATTTATATGAAATATGTAAATTAATAGCTTTTTTGATAACAGGTACTGATTTTCCACAAGTATGCATAAAAAAACTCAAATTTGGACCAGTTTTTCTCTTTATAACAAAGAAATATTGTTTGCTCTATGATCTAACTATAACTGCAATTTGTTAAATGTGACCAAGTTGGTGCTGTGTATTTGTCAAAGAATCCCTCACCTATAGCATTGTAAAGTCTCACAAAAGAAATTTAATGTCGGGTATTAATTCAGGATGTTTAAGATTGCACTCAGGACTTCTACACTCTGTAAATACATGTTGGTCAAGTTTCAAAAGTTCAGCTTGAGAGAGAGCACATGTTCAAGATGCCTGGTTCTGAGTGTTGATAGGCTGTCTCAGGTATGCAAATGTAGCCCGCCAACCAGAGCTCAGAATCAGGCTACACAACTGTTTGCATATAATCAAGTCGAACTTTAGGCATTGGGTCTGTATAGATATGTATATATCTATAGCTTAAGTTGTAACATATAATTTTCTAATGTCCTCTTACTACCTAATACAATATCCCATGTTCCATTTTGGTTACTTCTTGCTATATACTGAGGTAGTTGATTCATTAAATCAAACATTTTGTAATTTAATTTTTCAACAGCATGTATACCGAATAATACTTTTTTGTTTTCTCTTCACTCATCTTTGTAAGAATACAGTACCTATTTTGTTCAATAAATATGTGTCTGCTACCTCATGTGTATAGTGGTTAGTAACTCAGAATGTATGCAATAGTTCAAAATTTATATTTTTATTGAAGGTTTACATCCTTATCACCTCAGCTAAACAAAAACAATCAGTGAAAACAATACCTCAAAGCTTATATTATATGAAGTCTCATATGTTCCTGTAGCTTTCCTTTATTTCTCCAGTTTCAATACACACAATACCTCAGAAGTGTTTATTTCATCTTAACAATAATGCAAATATGAACTTATTATCAGTAACTGTAGGGGATATATATATATAGAACACAGTTGCATTACTGAATTCATAATGAGCCATTCATTGTATGAATTTAATTATAAGAATATCACTTACAATTGTTATCATATTTAAATTAATATTTTTTGGAATTATATAAGCAAGGTAAAATATGTTGCCACATGAATGGTTTGTTAACAGTTTTAAGTTTAGTTTAAATATAAATCATATTTGCAAACTTAAAAAAAAAAAAAATCACTTGGAACTGATATCTCTCCTAAATTGATGGTGCTATTACTTTTTATTGTATTGTAATTGAGTGAGTAAATACCGTAGCATTTGGTAGACCTATGTACAGGTATTTTTATATGTACCAGGTTATGTATACAATAAAGAATGTCAAGATCATAGATTCATTAATAACTGGACTTCAGCAACATAGCCATAGACGTTCAGATTATATACAATTTGTATACGATCACAACCCTAATTAATCTATTTGTTGTCTGAGTAAAAGACACTTGGCATATAAGCTGGAGTGTTCTTTGAACCAGAATGTCTTTGTTAGCAATTTTGTTGACAGATTAAGCATTATTGATTATCAGTTTCGTATGTTACAGGAACCAGGTCAAAAATATGAAATGATTTGTTAAAAAAATCCACACTCATAAAACATTCTACCTCCTTCTGCAACCTTGGATAAATCTGATATTCAGGAATTATAACACGTGTACTTGAAGTTTACCAGTTACAGTATTTTAAATAAACAGGTTACTGCAAGTGGTTACCTGCATTTTCAATATGAGTTTTGTGTGCAAAATAAATTATACTGGCACAACTTTTTTTTCTAATATCCTCATCAGTTAACCCTTTATGAACAACATATACTTCTCCTGCTTTGGTCTTTAGACATTTAGTGTTACTGATGAATGCATCAGCATGGCCCCATACCATCAAGAAAAGTAGGAAAGAAACACCTAATCTGACACGTTGTGGCCAATACCTGACTGAGCATGGCCCTCTCAGACCAATCAGTTAGAAACCGCTATTTTCTGAGACTAATAGAAGACTGTCTCATTGACTTTGGTACTCTGGTACAAAAAAAAAAAGGTTTTGGGACAACTACTCTGGAAAGGATGGTTGCATTAAATTCACATGTGGCATCAAAATATCATATATCAAATCAAATATACCCATTTTTTTAAGGAGTGGGCTCTTTTAAACTTATCTTTCATTGCAGAATTCATGAACTAGACTTTATATGGATACAGGTGAAATGATCAGATCAAACACAGAGGGTTATAAATTTACACTGTCCCTCTGAAAACCAAGCTAATAGAAACTGGAAATGTATTCTATACACAGACAACAGCAACAGGTTACTCCTCAAATTTTAAGTGTTTTTAAACTGCTGACAAAAAACTAATATACATTATATTACAATTACTTGTTCTGATGAAACAGAAAGCGACTGAAAATCTGATTATGAAAAATCTACATTTATTTTTTTAAATACATTCTCTTGAAGCTTATACTAAATAAAGTTTAGCTTTTGAGTTATTTCAAATCAAAGCATGAAAACACAGAGTCCACAGTCTATAAAAATCTATTATTTTTATCACGAAATATGAATAATATGCTGAGAAAAGCTAAACTATACCCAATAAGCTTAATACATTTCACAGTTAATGGCACTGAATTGCTATACCTAATTCAAAATAAATAAAGGGAAAAAACAGAAATCACCTTAAAAGAAAATAAATCATTGGATAATTGCACTCATTATTTAATTTTGACTAGATGAATTTTATCATTATAAAATCTCACTGTTTCTCAGGACAGTTGCTCTTCACAGTTTCTTTTAAAAAGTCTTGATGACAATCAATATAAGACTTAAGATTACCAACATCATACCGTTGACTGACATGATAGGTGTAGACAGGAGCACAGTGAATAAGCTCGGATATGAAGGTTCCTGTTGCGTCACGTGTCATAAGGGGCTTGTCTTTCTTTTCTTTTAGGAATAACTGTAAAAAAAAAATTATGACAAACACTTTCATGCTCCAAAAAATATAGCAGAGTCACAGAGAATAGATAATGATATTGCTATTTTAAATTGTTAGTGACATTAATCAAAGGAAAGGCTTAAAATAATAACTTTCACTGAAAGGAAAAGAAATTCAAAAGAGAAAAGAGAGTTATAAGATCAAAGGATCCATCTTAGCACAATAATTAGGACTTCAAAAAGCAACAATAATAGTGTAAGCCAAAAGTTCATCTAAAACCTAAAGAAATCAGCTATAGTACATTAATATCTTCAGC
>NC_061837.1:6972040-6977040 GCF_019202785.1 Penaeus chinensis
ATGAGGACAAACCAAAAACAAATCAAATATTACATATCCAAAACAACTTTCAAGTGAATGAAAATAACAGTGCAGGTTATGAGTATCTTCTCTATTTACGATGTGAAAAATGAAACCCTTTGCAAAAAGTTTACCACTGACATCATCATGAAAATGTTGGGATGGCACAAATACATGACATATCCAGGGACACTGTGGTTTTTGTTTAGTAATTGTCTTTACACACAGATGGCTCCATGAGCACTTAATCACTATAGAGTCAATTACAAGTCCAACCTCTTATCTGTTTATCCTTTTCCTTGACCTTTAGAAATATTTTTTTCTTCTTATATTGCTGTTAGTATTCTCACTAACATTATAATAATCATAATGCCAATAACAATAATAATAACAGCATCTATATCAATTGCATTAGATTTTTTTTTCCTGAAAACTCAAGGAAAAGAGAAAAGAGGTCACATAGGCTCACTAATTGGCTACTTGACAGCTAAGCACCTGAAGCCATCCATGTGCAAACAAAATTCACAAAAGAAAACTACAGTATATAGTGTGATTACCAGTAGCAATGGGTTAATTCATAATTATAAAACCACATGCCACACTATTTTGTATGAACTTCCTTCCCCATTCCACACTCTACTACACAATGATAACATCTTGAACTGGAGAGCAGGCTTTACTAATTTCAAAACTGCAAGCTTAATATCGCAATTAAAATGACCTAACTTTTTAATAGTGTCATATTCATCTTATATTCTTACTTTTGTCATAAAAAGCATAAAGATGAATTCAAATTGCACTCTTAATACATAATATCTATCAGTAGGGAGTATCTCGATATCAACCAAAGTTAAAACATAGCAACGTATTATATCTTTTGATTTAGTTAATTCACTGTTTGAATTTGCCAGAATCAAAAATGAACAGAAACTGCACTCCAAGATCATGGAGAAAAACTAATTAACTAAATATACAGTGTGCATGAAGAAAAAAATAAATAAATTTCAATTCTCATCTATGTAGGAAAAATACTGATTATTTTATAGTAAAAAAAAATAATATTGTAAATTATATCTTCATTATCACCATACTTCTGAAGTAATGCCAAAAGTTCATCCCCCGAATTCTGAAGAAAACCCTTCTATATGTCCACTAGACTGTACCCTTTCTTGGAAATAGTCTCCTTTATCACACCTACAACTACCTATATCACAACCACCTTACCTGATGCCCCTTGTTCCAATTACTAATCTTACCTCTATTAATTCAAATTAGAGAAAATACAACTTTGGTGTACAATTAACTGATACCAGCAAAAGGTACGAGATTCTCTGAATAATCACTGAAGTAAAGACGACATATTACTCTTGACAGATCCATGTCCTTGAATATTTAGAACCACAAGTCATTTTATTTTTCTTTGTTCCTTAGTATGATCAATAGTTAACATAGTTCTAAATGAAGGTTTTTCCCATGTTCTACTTTTAAAACTTGAGAAAACCTTAATATCAGTTGCAATAACAGTCCAACAACAAATATTCTGGAAGATATTTGGCCACTGCATATTTGAGCTTCTTTCTCTAGAGAATGATATATGCATTCTGAATGTGCATGCATACATACGAAACACAATATATGCAATCACACACATGCATACACAGACACATACAGACATCTGTGGCAAAAAAAAGAGGATTTTTTTAGCATATGTTCTGAAACTAATTTATCATAAAAAAAAAAATATATGAAATAAAATTACCATGCTGAATATTGCACTGGATTTCTTTTCAACAATTTGCACCTTATAATAAAATGCAGTTCTATTTATACTCAAGTGAAGCTGCCTTCCATATTTCAAATTGTGTAAACTAAAGCCTAGAAAACACCTCAGTTATCTGCACATATACATTTGCTATACAGCTTGTGCCTACATATATATAGTGTACTTTCAGAGGCTCTAGACTAAGAAATTTATTCTGACAGAGTTAAAATGAGTCTCATCCTACTTTTGCATAGCATATGTAAACTACTTACCAAACTATATGCAAAGTGGATTGTCTATGTCAACTATTCTAACCTTTGCTTGTTTTGTCATTGCTTGAACTTAAATAATTAAGTAAGGTGATTCTACAGCTGTCATAACTGACTATAAGGCCTATCACATGTTCCTTTTTTTACACAATACACAATACAGAAGTAGACTGTTGTACTTATCATAATTTTTTTTCATTAGCAAAGTTCTAATTTTGCATTATATAGATTAAAACTTTTTAATATGAATTCATCACTCAATAGGAACACTCCATTCATGAGAGACATGGCCGTACTGAATCTCTTTGATAGTATTAAAGAAACGCTGTGCCAGAGACTCTTCGGGCTTCAAAGTGGGCATCCTTATGACTTTTCCCTGGTAGTGGATCTCCCCCACTGGTGTTACAACAGCTGCAGTTCCAGCACCAAATATTTCTATTAGCTGTTAAGAAATTATATTTTGTTAAAATCAAACTTAGTAAATATACAAAGGTATGAAAAATCATGACTAGGTATGGATATCATTTAATGAAAATCAAGTTATACTTTTGTTTGCTTGTGCATAGATTAAGCTGTTTATCTTTATTTACAGAAAAAGCAAGTGTATCTACTATGTATATCAAGATATTTCACTTGAATAAAAAAACAAAATTGTCGATGACAAATATGTCTATCAAGTAAAACTGTAAAATGACTTAATCTCAGTTTCTAATCTAATATCTTTATACTTTTAATAAAGTATCCATTTTCACATACATACCTTTCCTTCACTTTCTGCCTGGACAACCTCAGCCATTGTAATGTCACGCTCATTTACAGTGAATTCTCCCCATTGTCTTCCTAATGTTAAGAGTGTGTCTCTGGTAACCCCAGGAAGGATTAACCCATGTAAGGGTGGTGTCACTAGCTCCTTTTCTGTAAAAGAAACAGTTCACCAAAATTTATTGTACTTATCCATGCTTTAATATGATGATCTATAATCTATACAGCATACAGAGTATAGGTGAGTCATATTCATATAAGTAATACTACTATTTCACCACCCAAACTAACCTCCATTTCCCTTATCAAGGAAGACCATTATGTTCATTGCTCCTACTTCTGTGATTTTATGGTCAGGCCCAAAAAGCCACAATACTTGTTGAAGACCTCGTTCCTCTGCAATTTTCTGCAATAGATGTAGGACCCTTAGGTAATCAATATATTCTAGAATATAAAAAAAGGAAACAACTGCAATCTTCATAAAGATAAAGTAAAATCATCACTTTAATACAATCAAGGAAAAAATTGTCTTAAATCTGCTAACCTGGATAGCTAAAGTGGGTCCATAATTAGATCCCATCTTCATCATTCCACAGCCACCAGGCCAAGCACGTACAAACTCAGGGTCAGCCAACAGAGACACTGGCTTGAATCCACTGGAGAAATATGGTCCAACAGGTGACAGGATAACAAAGAGCAGGGCATTGGTGGGACGCTGCACACCTAGGGTTGGCTGATTGATGAGCAGAAATTAATTATTTTTATAAAGATATATAATTTTTATTTTTGTAAGATACTAATCTACATTATGAGAACTAAATGATTCAATATCACTTTTCATTCATAAAATAATATTAATGGCTTAAATAGCTCAAGTTATAGATCCTTATCAGATATACTAATAAGCATTAGCTGCAGTGATACGTAAAGAGCAATATAATGCTGTAAATATACATTTACAGAAGCTAATGAACAGTTAAGTAAACTTTACAGCCATTATGTGTCATCTATAAATATTCAGCTTACCTCAGTACCTATCATAGTAGGTCTAATATATAAGCTTGAGGATTCTGCATGGGGCACCCATTCTTGATCAATGCTGATGAGTTTTTTTAGTATTTCAATCAATTCATTTCCATCAAAATTTGGGAGAGCAGATCTCGCAGCTGTGCGATTCATGCGTTCCATGTTTTTGTTTGGACGGAAGAGTCTGATTTCATCATCACGACCTCGAAATGCCTTCATCCCCTCAAACAACTGAAAGATGAAAAGATATATATGTATTAGTTGTGATACATTAAAAAAATTGGTTATTAGCAAGAAATAATATTAGTTTTCTTTAACACAAATCTTTGGTGATCCAAGAGTATGACAAAATAGGAAAATATACTTTACAAAAGATGCTGAGCAGTTCAAATTACCCTTGTAAATTAAAAAACTCAAATGGACTCTATCAAAACAGGTACATCCACTAGAACAGATTATAGAAGTACCCAGTCATAGGCTTTAGTGGTTAAAAAAAAGAAAAGAAGAAGACAATTTAGAATTCTGCTCAATGTAATTTTAGATCTTAAGGGATTTGTAATAAGAGCGTAAGTTAGTCGGAATGATTATCTTCCACAAGTTACTGTTACCTTCTGAGAGCATGTAAGGCCATGTGCTCGTGTGTTGGCAACTAATGAGAGATCTGTATGTCCACTCAAAGACCTGGAAATGGAACTATTATTACCTGCACAACCAGTATTACTTAAAGATATTCTGTATGTAATGGAAGTCCTTCACTGATCTGGTAAGTTTTTTTCTTTTTTAACAATTACTCTCATCAAAAACACAACTGCACTTATTTAACGAATACCTAGAAAGTAGGTGCAATGTAAGAAGTACTCAGAACTAGTATTTCCTAGTACATCTACAGTGCCATCTTTCCTTTACTGAAAGAAAAATTGCAGCTACTGGGATGCAACACAAAACAAAATTACTGCCTTGTAAAAAAAAAAAAAAATCAATAAAGTATAAAAAAAAAGGGCTGCAAATCTATTCATGCTCTAACTTTTAAAAAAAAGTAAACAATTACTATAAAAACAAAAAATCAACCAGCTCATTCTCAAAAAAGATGGACCCTTGATTAGGTATGTTGTTCAGCTGACAATAGTTGGGGGAAAGATCTTATCCCCTAAAATCAGTAGATGCACTCTCATTATGAAAAA
>NC_061837.1:6982040-6989540 GCF_019202785.1 Penaeus chinensis
CCTGAGGCTACTGCGATTTATTTTCCGCTTTATTTATTTTGAGCAGTCTTACTCACGAGGCACTAACCCACCGCATAAAAAAAAAATCAGACACTGAACAATAACATTCATATCTTGAGGTATTCACACCAAGCTACAAGTGATTGATCTTGGAAATGCAGTCTAGTAATAGGTTTTGGCACGACGCCAGCCGGGCTTCTCGGAGCCACCGACCGCCAGCTCCCCCGCCCACAATAAAACTCCCCCCCCCCCCCTCACGCCCGCGCCTACCCTCACCACTCATCCTCGTTCCCGGGTGGTCGTCCAAAACGCAAGTCCAGGAGAGTGTGCATGTCTTGTCCTTCTTCTAATGCCACTTCAACGCAGTTCATATTGCATCTGTACTATAAGTAACGGAATCGAAATGAATTATGTTTCTGGAGCTGGACCTTCGTACAGTGAACGACCACCAGCTTTCAGGCTAAACTTATCTTGTATGAATCTAAAGATAAATACCAAATAAAACAACAGCGGCCTAAAATGATCGGATCAGTGTGGTTTACTGGTTACTTGACATAGATGTAAATCATTATTCATATATACGTATGCATATATACATAGATAACTGTGTGTGTGTGTGTGTGTGTGTGTGTGTGTGTGTGTGTGTGTGTGTGTGTGTGTGTGTGTGTGTGTGTGTGTGTGTGTGTGTGTGTGTGTGTGTGTGGGTCCGTCTGTCTCTCTGCCTATGTTACTGTTAGACCGTCTGTCGAAAATTTCTGTCTGTCTGCTTGTTCGTCTGCCTCTGTTTCAATCTCTGTCTGTCTATATATCTCTTAAATACATGCAAAAGAGGAAATTCGAGAGGTTTTTGTACGCCAATGAAGAGATATTATATGGCGAAATATATTTTCCATACTAGTTGATTATATGTGTACCTGTTAACTAAAATCTTACGAACGAAATTAAGCAAATGTTTAAAAAGCAGCACAGCGGGTGAAAGACGAGGAAATATCATTTACCATACATAATCAGGACATTCTGGATACGTGTGTGTGTGTGTGTGTGTGTGTGTGTGTGTGTGTGTGTGTGTGTGTGTGTGTGTGTGTGTGTGTGTGTGTGTGTGTGTGTGTGTGTGTGTGTGTGCGCGTGTGTGGATGTGCATTAACACGTGTATATACATGTAAATACATTGATCGATTTGAAGAAAAAATCGCGAGTTATAATTGAGATTAGATATACTGTCAAAACTGCGATGACAAGTTCAAGACGAGCGAAAGATAGACAGCTCAATGATTATTGCATGCCGAAGTTGCGTGTGTTTGTGTGTTGCACATGTTATGACAGGATGTCCACTCTGTACAGCAACCAATGTTATTGAACTCTGAGTTACGACCAAATTGGCACGCTGTTTATCCACTTTCACATCTTATTTCTAATCTGTTCTTAAATTTTAGTAATTCAACAAAAATAAACAAGAGAGAAATGAATTGCTAATTATTTTCAGGACAACAATGATCAAAATCTTTACGTGAAAACTCCCGACCCTCTTAATGCCTATACTTACTCTGGTCAAAGATCCATGCGTGCGACTGTAATGTGTATGGGCGGCCTCGCACTGGAAACCCATGCTATAGGAATGCCATGAATGAATAAGCATCTTACACAAACCTCCTCTATCCAATAACAGAAAAGGCCCTGGGCTTGGTGTGCAACGCGATGTATGGGCGGCTACTCAGCCCTAATGTCAAGAGGAAAATTTGATTTGTATTGCCTGGTATGTATGAGTATTGATTAGTTTATTGCACGTCCCTCTTCGCATCCTGAATCAACAAATCTCAACTGGCGTGTCGATCTCTACGACGCCATAGCCCTTTCAACTGTGCTCGATCTATGTCGCTCTTGTCTGTGTCCCTGGCTTGTCATGTGTAGTCTCGTGCCATGACCTAAAATCTTTCCTCTTCTAAGTGCATAAATCAGCCAAACCAAAAATTAGACTCAAAGTACACACCCGAAACTGTGTATATATACAGGGATACAGTGTTGTCCAATCGCCAATTGCGCGTTGCTGACACAACATTATTCGAGGCGTCAGACTCAACAAAGCTGAGTCAGGAACGTATGATCGCCTGTGCTTGATTCCTCGTCCTCCCCTCTTTCTATGACATCCCTTTCCTCTCCTCGTATACGTCCGTAAGCGCTACCATCGTGGTCCTTCGCCTTCCCTTCTCTAGTCATCGATCTCATAGCGTGTAGAGGGGGGAAGAAGGCGGGGGGGGGGGGGGGGGGCAAAATAGGTCAAGCTTCCTCACCCACTGACGCAGTTCTTGTTAATGTCACATCTTTAAAGGCGTAGATTCAAAACTACGGCTGTCGTTTAGTAGTCCATAAGGAAAAATGTCGTTGCGCACTTCGGAATTTTACATGAAAGTGACGCAGCCGAGAAAATTGAAAACAAAAAAATTTCTGAAGGAAATACTCGTCAATTCCGAAATCAATGTCTAATTTCTTATACAGCATATTCTCCATAACCAATGATGATATACAACTAATTAGGTATGATGAACCTAAGAATATTCTCTGTAGGCCGGGAAAAGTACGGCAACAGAGGACTTACGAGTCTTGGCCTGTAGCGTGATCTCCCCCCCCCCCCCCCGCCCTCACCTTCGCCCCCTCCCCTATTCGACCTTCATGAAGCCCTACAAGGAAATAATACGTCGTATATAGATTTTTGAGTTCGTCTCCCATTCTCAGTAGGACAACACATGCGATATTTTGTGTTTGTTCCATTTTTTTCCTCTGTCTGTCTTCTGCATTTCTTCCTCACTCTTTTCTCCTTTCACCTCTTCCTTCCTTGCTCTTACTCGTATGCGCTTGCTCTTGGGTGTATGCCTTTGCGTGTGAGACAGAATCAGTTGGTGAGTGGAAGAATGAATATATTATGACAAAATTATTACATACGTGCCTTAGTTCGTAATTGTTGTTACTGTTTCTGGAAAGAGTGATCTTTAATGGGAATCATGCATATTATACATATAACTCACGCATGATAGATAACAACCCTTAAACAAAGATGTCTCCACTTCCTAACCTCCAGAACGCGAACAGAAACATAGCAACACTGCAACTTCACATGGCAATACCAGCCTCATGGCCTTGAGTATTGTTTGAACACGCAATACCCGAGTTGGGCAAAGAGACGAGAGCTTGCGAGGAACATCACACCACACATCTTACATCGTGCCATAACAGAGAATCCCCCATTACAGAGACACCATCTTGTGAGCCTTTTCAAGATCCAAAAACAAGAAAAATCAGACAAGTTATAAAAAAGGCCAATTTTCTTAGCCCGGCCACCGAAGAAACCAGCAATTACGGCCGGGGGGAGGTACAGCGCTCGCATGATTGACACTTCCCGCGCCTCACTATAACCTTGCAGTCTCCTCGTGTCTCACATACCGATGGTGCTTTCAGGCGACTAGTTTTCAATGGCCGGATTGCGATTTCATTTGCAATGCTAACTACGATAGGCCAAAGAGAAATCCACGCTTAGCCATGGTCTACTCGACGGTAAGCCGGAAAAAAAAACATTCATACATAACGGCAGTCTCGTTCAATGGCACCTAATACACAGCTGTGCTTCCGAGCAATTATGACGTGCATCCCTGCAGCTGACACTCTACCTGTTCGTCTACAGAATATTTACGTCCTGGCCTGATTTCCCAGAACTTTACGCCTACGTTAATCCCTGCTGCTGACATCTCTACCCGTGCGCCTACGGTCTCTACTTTCTAGATCTGATAGTCCACAGAACTCTCCGGCTACGTCAAAGGACTTCAAATGCCAATGCAATTCTCCGGCCGACGCGTGGCCACGACCTTACGATTTCTGACGTTTTCATCAGCTGCTTCACCTCGTTCGTTTCAGCTCCTTCGCCTTCTCCACGACTCCCACTCCCCAAGCTAGGAAAGTGACGGTGGTCGCCATGGTAGAATTACTAAGTGAAGATATGAAGAAAGAAAAAAAAATACCATACGAGAAGAAGATCAATAAGAGAAAAACAAGAAATGATGAAATGAAGAAAATTAAGAAATGGAGAGGAACAGGAGGACTAGGAAATGAAAAGAACTTGCTGGGATGAAAGGAACACGTGAACAGTAAATGAAAGAAGAGGTAAACTATCTGAAACTCAATATAAATGAAAGCTGAAATGTAGAGCTGAAGAAGAGAGAGAGGAAAAAAATCGCGTATCCGAAAAACATGCAGAAAGAGAAAGACATGACAGACATGGAAAAAAGGGGAAAAAACAAAGGACACGGGAAATGCTAAAGATAACACAAGAAAATTTGAACAAGAAGAAACGAGGACGAACAGCAAAAAATACTAATGAGTAATAACATGGCAAATAAGAGGGATAATTCCAAGGGAAGTGAGAAAGAAGGGGAGAGGAAAGAGAAGGGACCTGGCACATGCTCAGAGATCATCATCGATGTCCTCACCCATCTTGGCGCTTTATAACATGCAGCAAAGGCCAACAACGTAAATGTAGACAAATGTCACATGGCCTAGTTGTAGAAGAAACTTGGCGAGACCAACTCGTTATTAAAGAACTATTTTCTTTTAACTTTGGGTACACGGAAGTGTCAGTATTTCATAGGGAAAGATTATATTATATATATATACACTATACATTTATATATCTATATATATACAGAGAAAGAGAGAGAGAAAGAGAGAGAGAGAGAGAGAGAGAGAGAGAGAGAGAGAGAGAGAGAGAGAGAGAGAGAGAGAGAATGGGGAGGGAGGGAATGGGGAGGGAGGGGGAAAGAGAGAGAGAGAGAGAGAGAGAGAGAGAGAGAGAGAGAGAGAGAGAGAGAGAGAGAGAGAGAGAGAGAGAGAGAGAGAGAGTCACACATAAACACTCGCACAACCTAATATACACAATATACGTTGCCTTGTATATAACGGCATCCGTTGAAAAAGCACCATGAAATCTCTCCTACTTATCTAAATTCCCTGCACATTCAGACACCTCTCGTGAATCTCCCAATACCGAGGGATGTGGAACACTTGTCTCCAGAATGATCAGTCTCTCTCAGAGGGTCCTGCAGCACACATTTTCTCATTCCTCTTCCTCGCTAACATTCACCTCATACTTGCCCTGGCTGATGCAAGTCTAGGTAACTTTTCCCAGCTTGGCAAGCCGCCAACTCGAACCTCTATTCGGTAACACAATTTAAGGTTTATTTCGCAAGAACAATGCATAGATATGTTCACACCTTCTTCTAATGTATCAGAAAATACGGATTTTTAAATTTATTTTCCCTCTGTTTTTTTTTTTTTTTCTTACTCTTCCACTCAACAACGGACAACTTGAAGTCGATAAATATTACAATCTATGGTGCATGTCCTTGTTCCACCTCTAAGTACTGGAAATATACACAAATACCAGGAATGTTCGAAGGAAACCAGAAATACGGATTTTCTTCCTTCAACCCTTCATCACCAAGCACATGTAGTGTAGAATATCCATCTAGTCGAGTGAGTGCGTGAACATACTGCTTTCAAAGTGGACTGTTAGGCTGTACCATGAATCCACCTCGATCATAATGGACAAACACCACTCTATTATCCAATACCTGAACACGGGATTTTTACTCGAATCTCCCTTAAGAACGTTTATTTTCAAAGTCGTAAATTCCTATCTCTTATCTCATAACATATCTCACTGAAGACAACCTTCTTCTCTCGATATTCGAAACCAGGCTGTGTTCTTCTCTTTGAATCGATATCAATAACATTTCCTTATTTAAAGACGCGGCTCAGGCATTCCGATAGCATCCTATTTATCTGAACTCTCTTCTCTCTTTCTCTCTCTCTCTCTCCCTCTCTCTCTCTCTCTCTCTCTCTCTCTCTCTCTCTCCCCCTCTCTCTCTCTCTCTCTCTCTCTCTCTCTCTCTCTCTCTCTCTCTCTCTCTCTCTCTCTCTCTCTCTCTCTCTCTCTCACTCTCTCTATTTCCAGCATTGAGCATCATTAATACTTTACAATATTCAGTTTATTGGTATCTTAAATGAAACTCATCAAGTTTAATAACAAATTTACATATCTGGTTTAATGGCATCTCTAGGGTCCAAATAAAACCCACTGCAACATCTCTTCGATTTCGTTAGGCAATTATACTTCCAATTCTACTTCTATAAAATAACAATCACCAAAGATTCAAAGCCAGACGTTAATTTCTCTCAAAAAAAAAAGATAACCAAGCACTTAAAACTCCGGCAGAAATAGCTTTAAAAATATATATCAACCATAATGACAATATCCAAAACTATTTCATTCCTAGATGTTAACTTCCACGTAACATTCCATCAGTGCTGAAACCTTCGAAATATTGATCCTCTTGGTGACCTATCGTCTAACATTTGGAATGATCTTTTGTCTCGATATCTTGGTAACATAGCTACGCATCCACACAAAATCTAATTGTTATAATCTTTAAAAAAAATCACAGTCGCAAGAAAATATTTTTCGTTAGTTCCCCTGTCCTAACGGCCGGTTTGTAAAAATTGTGCAAGGCCCAACCCAATGAATATTCATGACACAGACTTATATAGACACAGAAACAAATACATAATTTAGTCTAGACATGCATATCTACCAAATAGATAGATAGATAAATGTATATTTACCAGATAGATAAAACATATATGCATTTATTTCTGTGCATATGCACGTCCGTATATATGAATATCAACTGGGTCGGGCCTCGCACAGTTTTAACAAACTGGCCGTAAGACTGCAGTTTCCAGAACAAAATCACCCCCTTCATTTTAAGCCCATTCCCCTAGCCTGAACCTTCTCTGCATAAGGTCAATACACCAGTGTTTTGGCTTCTTTATCTTTCCTACCTGATGTTATTTGCTTCCTTGTACTTACGGTGCCGTGCCTCATTCATCCCACTCTTAACCACAGACATCCCAACGCCTCGAAAATATCCCCCCTTAAAAATATCAACATACATGCTCCAGCATCACTCACGCGCTATGTACGCATTCCGTACTGAAGATAGCCGAGCTTTATCTACTCTTCGTGTTGCCATGACAACCCAAATTCCCGCGTATTGTGACCCTGGTATTATTTTTTTCTAAACTTTACATTCTGGTTACCTCTTCTTGCGAGTCATAAAGTACGGGGCAACCTACGAAGCTTCATGTTTTATACATATACAATTCCATATGATAATCTATGCGTGTGACTTTTAGTCTAACGAGTTTCACATCACACAGCCTACAATGAAGCTGCATCTGTGCTTTACAGATATTACAAGAACTTCTACAATCAATGGCATCTACTTTACAGACTTTATTTGGCCTCGGGCTCTAAGTTGTACCTTATAATCAAGTTTCTTTTTTTTTACGCTGAACCATAATCTTCAGCAGGTTCCAAGTTCTTTGCCTTGCGGGGCCAACGGAGATGTCGGTCCTCTTTGGATCATCTGCCTCCAGATACATGTCAGCGTGAAA
>NC_061837.1:6999540-7002040 GCF_019202785.1 Penaeus chinensis
GGAAAGGATGTTCTCGTTCCTCCTCAATCAACAACAGCATCACCCTGTAGTGGGCCTTGGAAATGGTCAAGTAATCAATGTCCCCAGTTAATCACTTGAAATATATTACCTGGAACATAAACAGTTTGCAGAAACGCAAGGCAACTCTCTCCCAGTACCTTCAGTCCGAAAATGTTGATGTGTGTTGCCTTCAGGAAGTCAGAACTAGTGCTCGTTATGCAAAAATTGCGGATACACATACTATGACAGACCAAATATTGCAAACCCCTCTACGAGAGGGCTTGGCATTTACATAAAGAACTCAATTCCATCGAAAGTGATTTATGACAATCGTGACAACTCCTCTGTTGAATAACGGTAAATCTATCACCATCATTAATGTATATAATCCACATGATAGTGAGGTGGTACCTAAACCTCCTGACTACTTGATACATACTGTTACTGTCTTATTGTGTGGGGATTTTAATGCTCGCCATCCTCTCCTAGGCTCCGAGGGAAGTACCACTGGCAAAAACGGTAAGGTATATTATGACTTATCTCCAAAATACTAGTGATCCCATACACTTATTATGCCCTTTCGAAAAAACTCATTATCTGGGAGGGAAATTGGACTGTATAGCTCTATACAACCAGCACGCACTACCAAGTACTGCGAGTCATCCCATTCTTAGTTAGTGATCACTGGGCATTAAGTATAACCCTCCCTTTTTGCAAAAGAACCACACCCCAGCCACGCCTTCGATACCACCTTGCTACTAATTATCATGATGAATTCATTGAAAGAATTCCCTGCTGGTATGAAGACTTTACTCCTACCAACCTGGATCACTTTGAAACTCTCTGTCAGCAAGTTGGCAATGTCATTACTAAAATACAGTGATTAGTGATTAGTGATGTTTAATACAGTGATAATACCACAGCCCTTCAGGCATGTATGTAACACTAATGTCTGACTGATGGCCCTCTACAAAAAAAAAAGCACAGCCATTTGGATAGATGCTTTGGTCAGTCAGTTTCCTGGCTTTTTGCAGGGCATGTACACTGTTCTGCAAATAAATGTTATCAAATCAAATCTCTCTCTCTCTCTCTCTCTCTCTTTCTCTCTCTCTCTCTCTCTCTCTCTCTCTCTCTCTCTCTCTCTCTCTCTCTCTCTCTCTCTCTCTCTCTCTCTCTCTCTCTCTCTGTCTCAGGGACTTCATTTTTTTTTTTTTTTTTTGGGGGGGGGGGGCGCAGCGAATCCAAGTCTTCTTAATATATATATATTTGCGTGTGTGTGTGTGTGTGTGTGTGTGTGTGTGTGTGTGTGTGTGTGTGTGTGTGTGTGTGTGTGTGTGTGTGTGTGTGTGTGTGTGTGTGAGTGTGTGTGTGTAGAACAACGAGGGGAAGTACAGGAAAACACCGGAATATGCCGAAGGTCTTTTCGCGCTTATTGCTTCATCAGGGTTTTCGTGTGTTTTCTTGTACTTCCCTTCGTTGCTTTATTTGCATTTTGTTCGACATGAATTCCACAAATGTGTGTATGGAAAGGGTATGGTTACACGCAATCTACAAAATCCTATATTTAATTACAAACGGTGCAATACAAAATTTTTAATTCAAAAATCATCCACGCAGCAAGAACACAACTTTGCACGGATTAAATATATAATAGTGAGGAAAGTCGTGGCGACGGTACAGATCCAGGCGCCGACCATGCCGATGATGATCTTGGAAAAGGTGTGGAGATCTTGCAGTCTGTAGGAGAAGTCGCGGTCGTCATAACCTTCTTTACAGGACGCCGGCCTCACATCGGGCCAGGGGTTGAGTTCGAAGGAGAGGCACGTCTGCCTGAAGCCGTCTGTGAGCGTGCATGCGATGGCCAGCGAGAGCACCGCCTGAACGCCCGTGACGACCATGGTGGCGATGGCGTACTTTTTAGAGAAGGCCACGATGGGTGGGTCACCGCGCATGCGCCAGGCGTGGAGGATGCTGCAGTGGAAAAAGGCGAGGCACGCCGAGAGCACCGCCACCAGGAGGGGAAGGAAGGCCGTCACGTTGCAGGGAGACATGTTCTCGTTGCCCCAGTTCACGTCCGTCTGAGGGTTGTTGTCCACGAACAGGGGGCATCGTCTACGCACGTACTCCCAGTCGACGGTGACTTGAGCCATGGGAATGGTGGTCATCATCGACGCGGCAATTACGATGACGTGGGTCACGATGCTAAGGACCTCGAGGCGAGCGGTGCTAGTTTCCTCCTCCAAGGTTGCAGCGTCGAAGTACAGGATGTTCCCTTCTTGGCGGCCGTGCCTGGGCTCATATCGATGGCCGACGGGCGGGACGGTGCTTTTGTCAAATTCACGGGAAGACGATAAATGACTGTTCCTTCTGCCATTATATCGACCTGGTGATCGGTTTCTGCTGTATTGCTCTCGAGAATTTCTACTTGGCGACCGACCTCGACTTCTTCGTTCATCAGCACCACGACTTGGCGAATAGCTTCTGTTATTTCGTACAGCTG
>NC_061837.1:7007040-7009540 GCF_019202785.1 Penaeus chinensis
GGATGACGTGTGTGTACGTGCTATGCCAACTGTGAGTTACTTGTTTGATTGGTTTTACACATAGATGGCTACACTTGTATTAAGTCACCAATGAGCCAATTACGAATACTCTGTCTCGCCGATTTACCCTTTTCTTTGATTTATGAAAATATCTTACGTTAACTTATTTTGCTGTTACTAATGTTTATAACATTATAGTAATTATAATGTTTATAATAAAAATAACATCATCGATATTCATAGCACTAGTAAACAATACATTTTTCCCGCCAATTCAAATCAGGTAAGGTCACAAGGTCTACTAATTGACTCCTTTGTGGCTAAGCACTAGCAGAGCCATGTATGTGCAGAGACATTTCACAAAAATATAGAAAATGAGCTCAGCATTTCTCCCATCTTTTATTCATTTTCCCCGGCGGCATTGGGGTATATGCAGACACTTACACATACATATGTACTGTACATGTGTGCATATATATATACATATATATATATATATATATATGTATATATACACACATACACATACACACATGTATGTATGTATGAATATGTAAATGTGTGTATATATACATTATATATATATTTGTGTGTGTGCATATTTATACACATATTGACACGTACACACGCACATGCACACATTTACATATATATACATACACTTATATATATATATATATATATATGTGTGTGTGTGTGTGTGTGTGTGTGTGTGTATACACATACATACATACACACACACACACATACATACATTTACTTATACAAACATACATGAGTGTGTATTTGTATATACACATATATACAGATATATAGATATATGTATGTATGTATGTGTGTATGGGTAAATATATAAATATAATATATATATATATATATGTGTAGAGAGAGAGAGAGAGAGAGAGAGAGAGAGAGAGAGAGAGAGAGAGAGAGAGAGAGAGAGAGAGAGAGAGAGAGAGAGAGAGAGAGAGAGAGGAGCGGGCTTTATCAAGCACTCAGTCTGCAGATGCTAGTACAGAATAAAGCCTAAAGTTTAAAAATATTAAGCACATCCACAATGACACCTGTAGAATCTTCACAAAATCACTGGACATTATCTTTCCCAGTACCTTATATAGCGAGAGGAAAGAACTACGATATGACTACAATCTTATGTATAACTACCATGCCATTTTCTAATTCGGTGGTTTTATATTACTCGACGTTTATGCTGAAAGACAGTTTTTAGAAAGTTTTACAGCATTTTGAGACCAGAGGTTGATGTGATTCCCATACGCGCCGAAAAGCACATTGCAGTAAGTCTGTGAATCTGTTTTCTGTGGTTTAACTTTTGTATTGAAAAAAAAATGCATTCGTATATGCATATCTATCTATATTTATCTACATTTTTATATGTCTATTTACCTACTTACCTGTCTATCTATTTGTCTATCCATATTCATATATGTATATGCGTGTGTATAGGTATAAATGGAAACACCCAGAGGCATTATTATTGCATTCAATTTTTTACTTTCAAGTCACAAATATGTGTAAACATAAAACGCTTCAACTGTGACGCAGCAGATAATTCTGAATAATCAATCAACCGCCGGGCGCTTTCGCCATCAATCATTAATGCAATGGTCTGTGGTGATGCAAGGGATGTATTAAAAATAGATGGTACTTATGATGTATTTAATAATCGTGATAGCAGTAACAGTAATAGTATACTGTATTTGTATTAACAACATATAATAATAATGGTAATAACCGTCATCATTATAACAAAAATAGAAAGCAAAATTGTTATGATAACAACAATTATGTAAGAAAAAATAATAACAGTAATAATGCTGATATTAAGCTCAATAGTGATAGTAACAACAACAGTCACAGTAATGATAACTAATGCCTGGTTCCAGGCCATTTCTTCTGAGCTGTGCCCCGTCATAAAAGACAAATATATGACCTTCAAAAATTGGAAGCATACTCCAAGATGAAGGAGCCAGACTCCAGGCAGCTGAAGTTATAAGTTCTCTCGACATAGTGCGTATGAGTGCTAGCTCAACCTTCAGATGGATATCGGTTGCCATGGGCCGTGCACGATGACATGGAAAATGTAGCTGGTCCAGTACAGTGAAATCTTCACGATCGTGGAAAACAAATGGCGCAGTAGTAGCCTTTTCCCATGAAATCGGTATTTCTGATGCAGCTCTTGGGTCAGTGTTGCCTTTAAATACATATTGAAAATTGACAATCATCCAACAGCGGAAGAACTCAACAAGGTACCTGACAGTCTAGCAACAGGAAGTGCTTCAGGACAGGGCGGAATACTCCAAGTCTGCTCAATGCGATTGCCTACATGAGTTTATGTCAGGAAAGGTTTTGTAAACAAGGCATTAGGATTTTAACCATGATAACCCTAAATAATAACCTAAAAGACAGGGGCGATTGAACCTACTATGGCACATATCTGCTCAGTATTGTTGGCACAGTTTGTTCTGTTCTGAACAGGCTT